>NC_140173.1:141396958-141645931 GCF_963971535.1 Notolepis coatsorum
AACCATGTTCAGTACAGTATGCTGACCTGTGAGTGACTGATTAAAACCATCAGCTTCTAGTTATGTGACTAGGAGTCTAACCGTTCAGTGGTCCTCATTCTCGAACATGTTCGTAAGGACCTTTGTAAATATATTGGTAAAAAAGATTTTACTAACAAATTTGCAAAAATCCTCCTCCGGATTCCTGAACGCGTAAAAAACGCGTTTGGCCAAAATCATCACAGCTGGGTTCCCATGAAAGAAAAACGTCACTCATTCTTAAACTGGAAGCTATAGTTCTCGTACACCTGCATTCAACGATCCTTTTAGCTAATGATGAGCTTCCAATAAAGATGGCCACAGAACAACGTTACCGCCATGTGGTAAATGGTAAATGGCTGCCTCTTTATATAGCGCTTTTATCCAAATCGCTTTACAATTTTGTTACTCACATTTTACCCATTCACCATTCACAAGGTGCCAACCTGCTCATCGGGAGCAATTATTAGGGGTTAAGTGTCTCGCTCAAGGACACATCGACACGCTGCCCAGGAGGAGCGGGAATCAAACCGGGAACCTCCGGATTGCCAGACGACTGCTCTACCTCTCGAGCCACTGTCGCCCAATAGGAGATCAATGAACGACTGAAATGTCCTTCTTATTGCACCAGTCGTTTTAAAATGAGGTGGTTACAGGAGACATTGTTTTTCCTGATTGGGCTATTATTCTGACTATTTGTTGAATATTGGGGTACATGTAAACACGACTAGGAGGATATATAGATAGATAGATGGATGGATAGATAGATAGATAGATAGATAGATAGATAGATAGATAGATAGATAGATAGATAGATAGATAGATAGATAGATAGATAGATAGATAGATAGATAGATAGATAGATAGATAGATAGATAGATAGATAGATAGATAGATAGATAGATAGATAGATAGATAGATAGATAGATAGATAGATAGATAGATAGATAGATAGATAGATAGATAGATAGATAGATAGATAGATGTACTCTCAGTTTCACCATAGACACAACCATAATACTGTATCTCCTGTGTGTGTGTGTGTGTGTGTGTGTGTGTGTGTGTGTGTGTGTGTGCGTGCGTGCGTGCGTGTGTGTGTGTGCGTGTGCGTGCGTGCGTGTGTGTCTATGTGAGGTGTGTGTGCTCGCAAGGCTGGACAGGTGTGGACTGTGTGGCCGATGTGAACGAGTGTGATTCCGGGCCCTGTCTGAACGGGGCGAGGTGTGAAGAATCAGCGCTGCCCGGCGAGTTCTCCTGCACCTGTCCGCCCTTCTTCAGGGGCCCCCTGTGCAGCCAGCCCTACGACCCCTGTGACCCCCCGCACGACCCCTGCCTGCACGCCTCCACATGTCTGACACGCTCCGACGGGACGGCTTCCTGCAGATGCCCGGCTGGTAAGTTTGACGGACCTCTGTGGTCCCCCCCCGCTAACGATACACCGCTGCCTTTTTGTTTTGTCAGGTTGAACTAGCCGACTCCCAGGTCGAGGTACGAGATTATGAGCCGACTCGCAGGTTGCGAGGCACGAGATTATGAGCCGACGCGCAGGTTGTGAGGCACGAGATTATGAGCCGACTCGCAGGTTGTGAGGCACGAGATTATGAGCCGACTCGCAGGTTGTGAGGCACGAGATTATGAGCCGACTCGCAGGTTGTGAGGTACGAGATTATGAGCCGACTCGCAGGTTGTGAGGTACGAGATTATGAGCCAACTCGCAGGTTGTGAGGTACGAGATTATGAGCCGACTCGCAGGTTGTGAGGCACGAGATTATGAGCCGACTCGCAGGTTGCGAGGCACGAGATTATGAGCCGACTCGCAGGTTGCGAGACACGAG
This sequence comes from Notolepis coatsorum, assembly GCF_963971535.1. Classification (NCBI taxonomy): domain Eukaryota; kingdom Metazoa; phylum Chordata; class Actinopteri; order Aulopiformes; family Paralepididae; genus Notolepis; species Notolepis coatsorum. Next base: position 141,398,812 of record NC_140173.1, read on the forward strand.
ATTATGAGCCGACTCGCAGGTTGTGAGGCACGAGATTATGAGCCGACTCGCAGGTTGCGAGGCACGAGATTATGAGCCGACTCGCAGGTTGCGAGACACGAGATTATGAGCCGACTCGCAGGTTGCGAGGCACGAGATTACGAGCCGACTCGCAGGTTGTGAGGCACGAGATTATGAGATTATGAGTGTGAGGTATGAGAGGTGACACAGCCACGCTGCTACGCATAGCTGCTACATGTTAGTGATGTGGATATCTGTGAGTGCTGTGATTTGTGTGTGGGGGGGGTGGGGCGCAAACTATTGCGACAGCTACCATAGTCTCTGTGGTAGGATATTTATAGCTAAAGAAGAGCAATTTTTTTTAAAACTGTTAAGTGGTCACTTTAATGGTGCCCAGCTCACATTTAATTTAATTAGAATTTCAAACCTTTACTTCGCGAGACACAGAGGTTACCCTCATTTACAGCGACGACGAGCGTAACAAAACAAGGACACAGTTAATCATCAAATTCATACATACCCTGTAAAGGCACAACAAATAAGTTGACACACAGTGGTCAGAGGTCATACTTTTAAACGCAGCAAGAGAAGGAAGAACCTTCAGCTCCAGAGTCAGTTGGAGGACATTCCAGGTGTCGGAATCATCAAAGGAAAAAGCAGTCGTTCCTAGTTCAGAGCACACTGGAGGAACCCTAAGAACCAGCCAGTCGTTTGAACGTGTAGAATAGATTACCCCCCAAACAAAGGTCATTACAAGGTCAGTAATGAAAGAAGGTGAGGTCAGAGGATGCCATATTTCCCACAGTTCGTTCACGTGAGAAAGTGTTCCGGAATCACAGCTGGAAGGAACGAACAGGGGGAGTGAATTAGCACAAACACAGAAAAGTCTAACATCGAAATCGAAATGTGAAATCTCGACATCCCTAATGAATATGAGCGGCGGGCTTGTTGACTGACGACGAGCAGTGTAAATATTGCACTACTATTTAGCGGTTCCCGCAGCTAAGTCGAGACTCCATTTCTCAGCTGGCAGCATACAGTACGTTCCCTCTCATGCTAATCTCCCGCGCGAAGCGATCCCACCGGGTGCCGACGGCTTTGTGTGCATTAGAAAAGCTCCCGTCATTAGGCCGCCTCTTGACCTCTCCTTCGTTTTCCTGCTCCCGGCCCCTAAAACAAACGGCTGGCAGAAATCCTGTGGTAAACATGGCACAGCGGTGGATCCATAGGGTGTTCAAACGAGACTGTAGAGGAGGAATGCCCTGAACCCTCTTGATTTGCAATTAAAATGCTCTGAATTGCATATGTCAACATGTATTATTCAAAGTATTTTGCACAATTAAAAGTGTGCCCCCTCACCCGCCCCGCGTTCTTCATCACACTCGATTGCATAACCAGCCAATTCAGATTTCTGAGGTTGGGGTTGGAGGGTTGTTATTATTAGATCCGTGTCACAATATATAACACGCTCTGTTTTGATATATTATACAATATTGGATGTGATGTGTATTGAAATAAAGAAAGATTATTATAATCCATGAAAAAAGTTTCCCAGAAGGTTATTATAGACCTCTCGTGTATGTCATCATTTGTATGCCCAAATATAACAAATATAAGTGGGTTATTAATCTAGCTTTGTCTGTGGTTCACACAAGCTCTTTACCTTGAATGTCTCCTACTATACATTTCTCAAGACATTTAGAATTTTACACTTTGAAGCAGCAATAATAAAAAAAGGAAACATTGCTAGCCAAAACTAGCATTGCAACACAGTTCTATAGCAAAACATATAATCCACCTGGAAAACGTCACTGTAAAAAGCTGTGTGTCATTTATTTCATTTATAGCACAAGTGACAGCTGTCAGAACTATGCCGTGCTACTAGCCTCTGACAGCTCGTAGTAACCAAACATTTATCAATGAAATCCCACCAGGTGTCTCCTCTCAGCCCAACCCCAAAACCAACCTCCTTAAAGTGACCGTGCCCCATCAATACATCACAACAATACAATGGTGAATTATGTCTATAGAACCCACTGCAGGCATGCATTTACACAATTAAATCAATCTAGGCTAGATCCATGGCTAGATCCGTGAAAAAAACATATATATTTTGTTCTCACAAATTCAAATCAAACATCTCAAGTTGACCCCAGCAATGACAGAAAATTATAATAAATAGCAAACATATAAATGAGACAGATACTGCATTTTCCTTAAATTTCTGACTTACAATATTGAAATTTAAATGGAACTATTTAAGATAAAGTTAAAGTTAAATAAAGTTTGAAAATGCAACTACATTTTTGTCAGCAAGTTACTTATGTATTTTACATTTTCTATAAAGAAACGCCCACTTGCGGTCATAAGCAGTATAGCCTATCGGTAAACATTTTTAAGCTGATGATTTGTTACATCCCTACATATACATGTACATATCCCTACATATCCCATATATATACAGTGTTTGAGTGAATACAAAAAAGTCCAAAAAGGGCCCCCTATTGGCTTTGGGGGCCCTATGCAACCGCATAGTCCGCATATGGCAAGAAACGGGCCTGCTACAGAAGGTTAACCTTTTACTACCAGGGTTAACCTTCAGTAGTGTGGTAGTGAAAGGGTTTATGCAAGACAACACTAATGGTAAAAAAAACACTGTTCCTTTTCACCGTAGGACAAAATTGAAAGGAACCACACATTGCTTGTTTTTTTTCTTTTTTCCTTTTTCAAAACGACAACAAGACTTACAAGGTCTATCAGATTCAGATTCAGATTCAGATTCAGATTCAGAGTTTTTATTTGCCACATGGAATCATACAATCAGAGTTTCTTCATTACACAATCATAAATAACATTCCATGGACAAAAGGAGCAGGAAGAAGAATAAATCTTATAGTTACCTGCCCCTTATTCCTAAACTAAAAAAGTATTTTCTTAATGGTCGGCGTACAACCTAATTTATACAAATAATAATTTATACCATTATACAGAAACTCACAATCCACAGTTAAACAAAGAAAAAATTAAATAATAATAATAATAAAGAATAAAAGAAAGAGAGAAAAAAAAGAAAAGAAAAAGAAAAGAAAAGATCTCACTATTCATATCACATTTGATTTTCATACTGACTAAATATTTCGTTTTTATAATTTTTTTTGAATTGATAAACACTATTACTTCCCTTAAGCTCGTTATGGAGAGAATTCCACAACTTTACACCAATAACTGATGGACACATCTGTTTAAGTGTGGTACGTGCAAACTGATGTTTAAAATTGTATTTTCTCCTACTAAACTCACTTTCTAAATGAAAAAGATTTTGTAGTTTTTCTGGCAGTGTATTATTTCTTGCCCTAAACATAATTAACATTGTTTGAAACTTAACCATGTCTTCAAGTTTAATTATTCTAGATTTAATAAATAATGTATTTGTGTATCCACGACATGTGGTTCGGCTTCAAACTTGTTATTGTCTGCCTGGAGGAGCCTGCAGATCTGTTTGAGAATAAAGGTTCTTCAATTATTATTATTATTAAAAAAAAAAGAAATCTGAAGGATTCATTTTAAAATTTGAGTGTGTGTGCGTGTGTATGTTCCAGAGATATTGGCAATTAAGTATTAATTTAATTTGACCTGGGTTAATCTTTCTGTTTTGATAGCAGCTTCTTCAAAGGCCTACTGCATGTGTGAGGCTTCATTCATTGCCATGGTACCAAAAGCCCAGTTGTTTAGAATTAATGAAATAATAACATTATTCATTATGAATCAACATTCATCAGTTCATCAGATATTTAGAACTTTAAGAAAACATATCTACATATTTACCTCTCGTCTACCCAGCAGCACACTTTGCAACTGTACATACTGTATGTCATTGTGCCCCGCCGTCCGTGCACAGCTGATATCTGACTTAGGCAGAGTGTAGCTACTCTGTGTCTTCATTAACCCTTTAACCCTTAGGCTGAGTGTAGCTACCTGTGTCTTCATTAACCCTTTAACCCTTAGGCTGAGTGTAGCTACCCTGTGTCTTCATTAACCCTTTAACCATTAGGCTGAGTGTAGCTACCTGTGTCTTCATTAACCCTTTAACCCTTAGGCTGAGTGTAGCTACCCTGTGTCTTCATTAACCCTTTAACCCTTAGGCTGAGTGTAGCTACCCTGTGTCTTCATTAACCCTTTAACCCTTAGGCTGAGTGTAGCTACCCTGTGTCTTCATTAACCCTTTAACCCTTAGGCTGAGTGTAGCTCTACCCTGTGTCTTCATTAACCCTTTAACCCTTAGGCAGAGTGTAGCTACCCTGTGTCTTCATTAACCCTTTAACCCTTAGGCCGAGTGTAGCTACCCTGTGTCTTCATTAACCCTTTAACCCTTAGGCTGAGTGTAGCTACCCTGTGTCTTCATTAACCCTTTAACCCTTAGGCAGAGTGTAGCTACCCTGTGTCTTCATTAACCCTTTAACCATTAGGCTGAGTGTAGCTGTGTCTTCATTAACCCTTTAACCCTTAGGCTGAGTGTAGCTACCCTGTGTCTTCATTAACCCTTTAACCCTTAGGCTGAGTGTAGCTCTACCCTGTGTCTTCATTAACCCTTTAACCATTAGGCTGAGTGTAGCTACCCTGTGTCTTCATTAACCCTTTAACCATTAGGCTGAGTGTAGCTACCCTGTGTCTTCATTAACCCTTTAACCATTAGGCTGAGTGTAGCTACCCTGTGTCTTCATTAACCCTTTAACCATTAGGCAGAGTGTAGCTCTACCCTGTGTCTTCATTAACCCTTTAACCATTAGGCTGAGTGTAGCTGCCCTGTGTCTTCATTAACCCTTTAACCCTTAGGCTGAGTGTAGCTCTACCCTGTGTCTTCATTAACCCTTTAACCCTTAGGCTGAGTGTAGCTACCCTGTGTCTTCATTAACCCTTTAACCATTAGGCTGAGTGTAGCTCTACCCTGTGTCTTCATTAACCCTTTAACCATTAGGCAGAGTGTAGCTCTACCCTGTGTCTTCATTAACCCTTTAACCATTAGGCTGAGTGTAGCTGCCCTGTGTCTTCATTAACCCTTTAACCCTTAGGCTGAGTGTAGCTCTACCCTGTGTCTTCATTAACCCTTTAACCCTTAGGCTGAGTGTAGCTCTACCCTGTGTCTTCATTAACCCTTTAACCCTTAGGCTGAGTGTAGCTGCCATGTGTCTTCATTAACCCTTTAACCCTTAGGCTGAGTGTAGCTACCCTGTGTCTTCATTAACCCTTTAACCCTTAGGCTGAGTGTAGCTACCCTGTGTCTTCATTAACCCTTTAACCATTAGGCTGAGTGTAGCTGCCCTGTGTCTTCATTAACCCTTTAACCATTAGGCTGAGTGTAGCTGCCCTGTGTCTTCATTAACCCTTTAACCCTTAGGCTGAGTGTAGCTCTACCATGTGTCTTCATTAACCCTTTAACCCTTAGGCTGAGTGTAGCTACCCTGTGTCTTCATTAACCCTTTAACCCTTAGGCTGAGTGTAGCTGCCCTGTGTCTCCATTAACCCTTTAACCCTTAGGCTGAGTGTAGCTACCCTGTGTCTTCATTAACCCTTTAACCCTTAGGCTGAGTGTAGCTACCCTGTGTCTTCATTAACCCTTTAACCCTTAGGCTGAGTGTAGCTGCCCTGTGTCTTCATTAACCCTTTAACCCTTAGGCTGAGTGTAGCTGCCCTGTGTCTTCATTAACCCTTTAACCATTAGGCTGAGTGTAGCTCTACCCTGTGTCTTCATTAACCCTTTAACCATTAGGCTGAGTGTAGCTCTACCCTGTGTCTTCATTAACCCTTTAACCCTTAGGCTGAGTGTAGCTGCCCTGTGTCTTCATTAACCCTTTAACCCTTAGGCTGAGTGTAGCTACCCTGTGTCTTCATTAACCCTTTAACCATTAGGCTGAGTGTAGCTACCCTGTGTCTTCATTAACCCTTTAACCATTAGGCTGAGTGTAGCTACCCTGTGTCTTCATTAACCCTTTAACCATTAGGCTGAGTGTAGCTACCCTGTGTCTTCATTAACCCTTTAACCATTAGGCTGAGTGTAGCTACCATGTGTCTTCATTAACCCTTTAACCATTAGGCTGAGTGTAGCTGCCCTGTGTCTTCATTAACCCTTTAACCATTATGCTGAGTGTAGCTACCCTGTGTCTTCATTAACCCTTTAACCCTTAGGCTGAGTGTAGCTACCCTGTGTCTTCATTAACCCTTTAACCATTAGGCAGAGTGTAGCTACCCTGTGTCTTCATTAACCCTTTAACCATTAGGCTGAGTGTAGCTACCCTGTGTCTTCATTAACCCTTTAACCCTTAGGCAGAGTGTAGCTACCCTGTGTCTTCATTAACCCTTTAACCCTTAGGCTGAGTGTAGCTACCCTGTGTCTTCATTAACCCTTTAACCATTAGGCTGAGTGTAGCTACCCTGTGTCTTCATTAACCTGTTAACCATTAGGCTGAGTGTAGCTCTACCCTGTGTCTTCATTAACCCTTTAACCATTAGGCAGAGTGTAGCTACCCTGTGTCTTCATTAACCCTTTAACCCTTAGGCTGAGTGTAGCTACCCTGTGTCTTCATTAACCCTTTAACCCTTAGGCTGAGTGTAGCTACCCTGTGTCTTCATTAACCCTTTAACCATTAGGCAGAGTGTAGCTACCCTGTGTCTTCATTAACCCTTTAACCATTAGGCTGAGTGTAGCTACCCTGTGTCTTCATTAACCCTTTAACCATTAGGCTGAGTGTAGCTGTGTCTTCATTAACCCTTTAACCCTTAGGCTGAGTGTAGCTACCCTGTGTCTTCATTAACCCTTTAACCCTTAGGCAGAGTGTAGCTACCCTGTGTCTTCATTAACCCTTTAACCCTTAGGCTGAGTGTAGCTACCCTGTGTCTTCATTAACCCTTTAACCCTTAGGCAGAGTGTAGCTCTACCCTGTGTCTTCATTAACCCTTTAACCCTTAGGCTGAGTGTAGCTACCCTGTGTCTTCATTAACCCTTTAACCCTTAGGCTGAGTGTAGCTACCCTGTGTCTTCATTAACCCTTTAACCATTAGGCAGAGTGTAGCTACCCTGTGTCTTCATTAACCCTTTAACCCTTAGGCTGAGTGTAGCTACCCTGTGTCTTCATTAACCCTTTAACCATTAGGCTGAGTGTAGCTACCCTGTGTCTTCATTAACCCTTTAACCATTAGGCCGAGTGTAGCTACCCTGTGTCTCCATTAACCCTTTAACCATTAGGCTGAGTGTAGCTGCCCTGTGTCTCCATTAACCCTTTAACCATTAGGCTGAGTGTAGCTACCATGTGTCTTCATTAACCCTTTAACCCTTAGGCTGAGTGTAGCTACCCTGTGTCTTCATTAACCCTTTAACCATTAGGCTGAGTGTAGCTACCCTGTGTCTTCATTAACCCTTTAACCCTTAGGCCGAGTGATACCCTGTGTCTTCATTAACCCTTTAACCCTTAGGCAGAGTGTAGCTATATAAAGACACTATTTCACTTTGATTAGTCCTGTATACAGAGACTATTTCACTTTGATTAGTCCTGTATAAAGACACTATTTCACTTTGATTAGTCCTGTATAAAGACACTATTTCACTTTGATTAGTCCTGTATAAAGACACTATTTCACTTTGATTAGTCCTGTATAAAGACACTATTTAACTTTGATTAGTCCTGTATAAAGACTATTTCACTTTGATTAGTCCTGTATAAAGACACTATTTCACTTTGATTAGTCCTGTATAAAGACACTATTTCACTTTGATTAGTCCTGTATAAAGACACTATTTCACTTTGATTAGATCCTTTCATTTCATGTGGCAGTGGTGATCTATGAGTGTGAACTAATGACCAGCCATTATGCCTGCATGGCCAGTTAATTTAACTACTGTACTCTAAGTGGTTGTTTCAGTTAAATGGGCTCCTTTAGTGTTGTTTGCAGTATTAAATGTTTGTTCATCTTGATATTACCATCAGGTATTACCGTATTAGTATAGCGGTAGGTGAATGCCACTCATTCTGTAGAGCGCATTATCTCCACCACAATATTCCAGAAGCAAGGTCCTTGGCCTATTGTCAGCCTAAGAGCAATGTTTAAAATTGCAAACATGAACTGATGTTAGCTACTGTATGCTAAAAGCTTATTTAATGCTAGCTGCTTCATTGCATTGATTGCCTCGTTAAGCGGGTGAAGACTCATTAAGCAAGTTGAACCTCATGTCATTCAAATAAATTGTCTCTCTGCTGTTGTTAACACCCTGTCTTGTTTATTTGTATGTTTTGGTCGACACCTGTCACTGATTAATTGCCTTTGCCTTTTTTGCCCTGCACTTGTGTGCTTTTCATCTTGAAAATATATGCAAACTGCTGAGTTTGTCTTCAATTTATTCCAAACAATGAGTTTGTATCCCAGATATAAAGCAACACACCAACATTATGGGGAAATTACTCTTCTCCAGAGTCTGACAAGAAGATAGATATACCAATTCCCTCTCTGTGCTAGGGCTGGGCGATATGGCCAAACATTTTATCACGATATCTATAACGATATCATATCACTCAATATCTATGATATTGTTATAAAAAAACGTTTTTTTTTTTATTTTTTTTTTTACAACCGATGTATGTTTATTTTGCAGCAATTCTTTGTCGTTGCCACCATCTTTAGTGTTACAGCCCCTCACACGCTGCAGCTGTTTTGAAAGCTAAAGTAAACAGGCTTCTCTGCTGGCTGTGGCTCCAGGGGAGTTGAACATCTTTTGGCGCTTTTTTGGTGGACAAACCACCGCACATGTGCACCGTGACTCGCGACTGGAGGCTAACTCTGCTAGCACACATAGCCTACTGTGTACAGACGGTTTCACTATATTAATTGAAAATGGGGGACCCTGATGGAAACAAGACAAACGTATTTCTCAGGTCTGCATCCCCTTAACAATTGTGTGTATTGAGCCGTACTGTATTTTACCCATTCTGCAATCTGTTAAATAAAGTTTTCATTCATTCATTCATTCATTCATTCATTCATTCATTCATTCATTCATTCATTCATTCATTCATTCATTCATTCATTCATTCATTCATTCATTCATTCAAACTGTATTTTTTATTAGAAAGCAAACAAAATAAATGGACAAGAGAAAAAGAAATCTCAATTTGGTCAGTATTGTCATTTGGACAAGCAAAGCCATTACTTTAAGTTGCAGGCAAGAAAGACAAGTCTGTCCACTGTCTCTGGTTTTAAAACTGCCCTGTTGCAGGTCACAATTATTATCAATCGATATACATTATTAAAATATATTGCGATAATTATCGTTATCGTTTTATCGCCCAGCCCTACTCTGTGCGTTCAGTAGAAAGCTACCCGGCTACAAAGTAGTCTAGCTTAGCACAAATTAATGGAAGCCGATACGGACCACTTGCCTAGCATTTCTCCCACTGATTGTCCTCTTCCTATATAGAAGCAGTCTCAGTTAGTGTTGTCACAATACTAAAATGATGACTTTGATATGATACCTGCCTAAATATATCGATACTGATACTGAAACCATACCATGGCAAAAACCTAAAACATCAGGAAATGTAATTACCGGTATATAATATATTAGATGACTGTCCTGACATTTGAGCCATTTTATTAATTGTACAATTATGCAATTACCGTAATCTGCAGATTGATCTGGGTTTAGTCATCATTTAGTGTTCGGACTGCTGTGGGCCGGGGAAAAAACTGTTTGTGAAGCATGTGTGTTTGGTTAAGATACCTGCAGCAACCTGAGGGCATGTTCTGGAATAGGTGGTGTGCTGGGTGAGAGGGATCATTGGTTATTTTACCAGAGCCGGTGACTGTGTGTGAGGTGTAGATGGAGTCCAGAGAGGGGAGGGAGCAGACAATTATTTTGGAGGCTGTCTTGGTGGTGCGTTGAAGTAATTGTGTTTGGTGTGTTTGTCAGTGGAACCGTACCAGACTGTGATGGATGAGGTCAGGATGCTTTATGGCGGTGTAGAATTGGACCAGCAGGCATTGTTGGACTCTGTAAGGAAGGAAGTGCAGGCGCTGATGGGCCTTCTTGATGATGGCAGTGGTGTTAATGTCCCATTTGAGTTTATTGCTGATGTGGGTGCCGAGGAACTTGAATGATTCCATTATTATAGAGTTATGGGTTGGTCTGAGATGGTTATTGGTACTGTAGTATGTCCACCTGCTAGATGGGTACGACCACCTACTAGACGGGTACGACCACCGGACAGACGGGTACGACCCCCTGCTAGACGTGTACAACCACCTGCTAGACGGGTACGACCATCTGCTAGACGGGTACGACCACCGGACAGACGGGTACTACCCCCTGGTAGACCGGTATGACCACCTGCTAGACGGGTAAGACCACCTGCTAGACGGGTTCGACCACCTGCTAGACGGGTTCAACCACCTGCTAGACGGGTACGACCACCTGCTAGACGGGTACGACCCCCTGCTAGACGGGTACGATCCTCTGCTAGACGGGTATGACCCCCTGCTAGACGGGTACGACCCCCTGCTAGACAGGTATGACCACCTGCTAGACGGGTACGACCACCTGCTAGACGGGTACGACCACCTGCTAGACCGGTATGACCCCCTGCTAGACAGGTATGACCACCTGCTAGACGGGTACGACCACCTGCTAGACGGGTATGACCACCTGCTAGACGGGTACGACCCCATGCTAGACGGGTACGACCCCCTGCTAGACGGGTACGACCACCTGCTAGACGGGTACGACCCCATGCTAGACGGGTACGACCCCCTGCTAGACGGGTATGACAACCTGCTAGACGGGTACGACCACCTGCTAGACGGGTACGACCCCCTGCTAGACAGGTATGACCACCTGCTAGACGGGTACGACCACCTGCTAGACGGGTATGACCACCTGCTAGACGGGTACGACCCCATGCTAGACGGGTACGACCCCCTGCTAGACGGGTACGACCACCTACTAGACGGGTATGACCACCTGCTAGACGGGTACGACCCCATGCTAGACGGGTACGACCCCCTGCTAGACGGGTACGACCATCTGACAGACGGGTACGACCACCTGCTAGACGGGTACGACCATCTGACAGACGGGTACGACCACCTACTAGACGGGTACGACCACCGGACAGACGGGTACGACCCCCTGCTAGACGTGTACAACCACCTGCTAGACGGGTACGACCATCTGCTAGACGGGTACGACCACCGGACAGACGGGTACTACCCCCTGGTAGACCGGTATGACCACCTGCTAGACGGGTAAGACCACCTGCTAGACGGGTTCGACCACCTGCTAGACGGGTTCAACCACCTGCTAGACGGGTACGACCACCTGCTAGACGGGTACGACCCCCTGCTAGACGGGTACGATCCTCTGCTAGACGGGTATGACCCCCTGCTAGACGGGTACGACCCCCTGCTAGACAGGTATGACCACCTGCTAGACGGGTACGACCACCTGCTAGACGGGTACGACCACCTGCTAGACCGGTATGACCCCCTGCTAGACAGGTATGACCACCTGCTAGACGGGTACGACCACCTGCTAGACGGGTATGACCACCTGCTAGATGGGTACGACCCCATGCTAGACGGGTACGACCCCCTGCTAGACGGGTACGACCACCTGCTAGACGGGAACGACCCCATGCTAGACGGGTACGACCCCCTGCTAGACGGGTATGACCACCTGCTAGACGGGTACGACCACCTGCTAGACGGGTACGACCCCCTGCTAGACAGGTATGACCACCTGCTAGACGGGTACGACCACCTGCTAGATGGGTATAACCACCTGCTAGACGGGTACGACCCCATGCTAGACGGGTACGACCCCCTGCTAGACGGGTACGACCACCTACTAGACGGGTATGACCACCTGCTAGACGGGTACGACCCCATGCTAGACGGGTACGACCCCCTGCTAGACGGGTACGACCATCTGACAGACGGGTACGACCACCTGCTAGACCGGTACGACCATCTGACAGACGGGTACGACCACCTGCTAGACGGTTATGACCCCCTGCTAGACGGGTACGACCCCCTGCTAGACGGGTATGACCCCCTGCTAGATGGGTACGACCCCCTGACAGACGGGTTCGACCACCTGCTAGACGGGTTCGACCACCTGACAGACGGGTTCGACCACCTGTTAGACCGGTATGACCACCTGACAGACGGGTACGACCACCTGCTAGACCGGTATGACCACCTGCTAGACGGGTACGACCACCTGCTAGATGGGTACGACCACCTGCTAGACGGGTACGACCACCTGCTAGATGGGTACAACCACCTGCTAGATGGGTACGACCAGCTGCTAGACGGGTACGACCACCTGACAGACGGGTACGAGCACCTGCTAGATGGGTACGACCCCCTGCTAGACGGGTATGACCACCTGCTAGACGGGTATGACCCCCTGCTAGACGGGTACGACCACCGGACAGACGGGTACGACCACCTGCTAGACGGGTACGACCACCTGCTAGACGGGTACGACCACCTGCTAGACGGGTACGACCACCGGACAGACGGGTACGACCCCCTGACAGACGGGTTTGACCACCTGCTAGACGGGTACGACCACCTGACAGGCGGGTACGACCACCTGCTAGACGGGTACGACCACCTGCTAGACGGGTACGACCACCTGCTAGACGGGTACGACCATCTGACAGGCGGGTACGACCACCTGCTAGACGGGTACGACCACCTGACAGGCGGGTACGACCACCTGCTAGACGGGTACGACCATCTGACAGGCGGGTACGACCACCTGCTAGACGGGTACGACCACCTGACAGGCGGGTACGACCACCTGCTAGACGGGTACGACCACCTGACAGACGGGTTCGACCACCTGCTAGACGGGTACAACCACCTGCTAGACGGGTACGACCAGCTGCTAGACGGGTACGACCACCTGCTAGACGGGTACGACCACCTGCTAGACCGGTATGATCACCTGCTAGACGGGTACGACCACCTGCTAGACGGGTACGACCACCTGCTAGACGGGTACGACCACCTGCTACTAGACGGGTACGACCACCTGCTAGACGGGTACGACCACCTGCTAGACGGGTACAACCACCTGCTAGACGGGTATAACCCCCTGCTAGACGGGTACGACCACCTGCTAGACGGGTATAACCCCCTGCTAGACGGGTACGACCACCTGCTAGACGGGTACGACCACCTGCTAGATGGGTACGATCACCTGCTAGACGGGTACGACCACCTGCTAGACGGGTAGCTAGACGGGTACGACCACCTGCTAGATGGGTACGATCACCTGCTAGATGGGTACGACCACCTGCTAGACGGGTACGACCACCTGCTAGATGGGTACGATCACCTGACAGACGGGTACGACCCCCTGCTAGACGGGTACAACCACCTGCTAGACGGGTACGACCACCTGCTAGACGGGTACGACCACCTGCTAGACGGGTACGACCACCTGCTAGACGGGTACGACCACCTGCTAGACGGGTACGACCACCTGCTAGACGGGTACGACCACCTGCTAGACCGGTATGACCACCTGCTAGACCGGTATGACCACCTGCTAGACGGGTACAACCACCTGCTAGACGGGTACGACCACCTGACAGACGGGTACAACCACCTGCTAGACGGGTACGACCACCTGCTAGACTGGTACGACCACCTGCTAGACGGGTACGACCACCTGCTAGACGGGTACGACCACCTGCTAGACGGGTACGACCCCCTGCTAGACGGATACGACCACCAGCGTGCGTTGGGATATTGCAATGTTTTTGTGCCAATATTTGTTATTTTCTGTCCTCGTCTCTGGGACCGAGAGTGATCGATGGTGTGGGGGGGGGGGATTTGTGCCGTGAGAGGGACCGGTGGAGTTATGCCCCTCCTGGGAACCCGACCCGAAGACCTCCCGAGTCGTCCAACGTCTCCCCCGAGAGATCAATCTTGAATGCTTCTGCCCCCCTGCCACAAGTCTCCAACTCTTTCATTACATTACGTCTCTGTGCTCACCAGAGAGGGAACACACATGTCTGATTTATGGCTCTAACGGAGCATTCAATCTTCCCACTGTGGAGATGACTGGCACTTAAAATAATAATTAAAGAAACATGCTTCTTAATTTGGAGGAAAGGAAAGTGACGGTGATATTGAGTTTTTACTCAATCGTCAGTTCATTGTGAATTAATCTGCACTTTAAAGAGTCCATATTATGGCCGTTTACCGTTACAATTTCTGTGGTCTATTTACAAACATTTGCATGTTTTTATTGCCGTTGTTATTCCATTGACTGGCTCGGATTAGCCTCTGTTGCGGCTCCGTTAATGTGACATTGTAAAATGCCACTCTTATAAATCGTTAATGTTTGTGGTGGATATTTCCGGGTTAACAGAGTTGTGTCTGCCTGTCGAGGCTGACAGTGTTGCGTTATATATTTCAGAAATAACTTTTGTAGGGGAGAAATAAACTTAAAACGCCACTTGTCAGCCTTGTTGTAAAATCAGCTCTTCCAACGTTTTCCCCCAGGACAGATATAGTCAAACATGACATTGAAAAATGTAATTTAAAGTCTGTCACGCATTTATTGCTGCGTATCTGTACAGCAGTTACCAAAAGCTGTGTGTTTGGCCGAACGTTAACAGATGTTTCGATTATTCTCAGGAGTCAATCACACTCGCACAGATTGCAGTCCTTGCCGGCAGCTGATTGCCTGGCGTCTCTCTGAGTTCTGATATAGTTCTATGCCAGCGACCCTCTGTAGTAGCCTAGGCTATCACCCTCTTGTGTTAAAAAGGTGTACCATAACTTTCTACGGAACTGTATGTATATCAATGGACAATGATGGAATTTAAATTCCAAAAACGACATGTCAATGCCTGGTGATTGGCTGGCTGTCAGTGTGCACACCCACTATCAGGCTGACCGGCCTCATAGTATGTGAAATATAGCACGCATACATACACACACACACACACACAGGTGCCACCTGGTGGACATACAAAGCATGTAGTTACAACTGTAGATTCAAATGTGTCAATTGTCATTATACAGCACAACCAAATAACCAAATAAGGACAGTACAACCAAAAGAAGTTTGTCATCCAACCAGAGTGCAAATGTAGCAGTAAAGTGCAACAGCAATATACAATGTACAGGTGATTAAACTCGGTACAACTATACAAATTAGTAATACTACTGAGTGTAGTGCTAATCAGATGTATGTACAGAGTTATAGTGTATTATACAATGGCATGCAAATTTCTCGATTCTGATTGGCTGAAACAGTCAAGTTACACGTGGTTATTTGTCATAATAACCCCCGCTCTTGGTCCTAGAATCCGCCCACAACCGAATTACGATCACTCCGCCAGTCGTGGATTTAGAAGTGAAAGCAAGATGGCGGACAATAAACGTTACAAATGGATAATCGCAAATCGCTCAACATTTAAACATTTAGACAGAACAGGTCACGAATAAGAATAACAAAACAAATCAAATTGCCTAAGATACGAGTAGAATAAAATGGAATAAAAATGGAATAAAATATACAGTAAATAAATACAGTAAAAATATACTGAGGTCTACAGTAGGTGTAATATTGCTCAGTGCTGTTTCAAAAGAGTCCAGGAAGATGGTAACTGTCACTCTGTGCTCAGTGATGCAGTGAGGCACAGTGATGCATTGTATAGTCTGATGGCTGTTGGAATGAAAGACTTCCTGTGCCGTTCAGTGCTGCATTTAGGTAGTGTGAGCCTGGCACTGAACATGCTCCTCCTGTCAGCCAAGTCTGTGTATAGTGGGTGGGAGGGGTTTTCCCTGATGGCCTGGAGCTTAGCAAGGCTCCTCCTCTCCGCCACCCTCGCTAGGTAGTCCAGCTCCACCCCAACCACGCTACTGGCCTTCCTGACCAGCTTATCCAGCCTGTTTGTGTCCCCTGCTCTCAGTCCGCTGCCCCAGCAGGTCACAGCGTACAAGAAGGCGCCCGCCACCACCGACTCATAGAACATCCTCAACATCCTTGTACAGACATTGAAGGACCTTCTTGTACAGTGCCTCTGCGTGTTTTGACCCGTTCAGTTTGTTGTCGATGTGCAGACCGAGGTATTTGTACACCTCAACCATGTCCACATCGACTCCCCTGATGGAAACGGGGGTCACAGGTCCACTCCTCCTCCTCCCCAGCTCCACAAGCAGTTCCTTGGTCTTCGCCACATTTAGCTGCAGGTGGTTTTTATCGCACCATGTGACAAAGTCCACTACCAGTTCCCGGTATTCCCTCTCGTCACCGTCCTTTATACATCCCACTATCGCAGAGTCATCAGAAAACTTCTGAAGGTGGCAGGACTCTGACCGATAGTGGAAGTCGTTGGTGTAGACGGTGAAGAGGAAGGGAGAGAGGACTGTCCCCTGCGGGGCCCCGGTGTTGCTGACAGCTCCGTAGGCGCACTTACTGTGGTCTGCCCGTCAGATAGTCAACAACCCAGGACACCAGGGGGGCCTCTACCTGCATCGCCTCCAACTTCTCACCCAGCAGCCCAGGCCTTATGGTATCAAAAGCACTGGAGAAGTCAAAGAACATGACTCTCACAGTGCTCCCCGGCTTGTCTAGGTGAGTGTAGGCTCGGTTCATTCATTTTATAATGAATGCCGTTGTGTCCTTGGGCAAGACACTTAACCTACTTGCCTCGTATGAATGTGTATGCATGTGAATGAATGTTGGTGGTGGTCGGAGGGGCCGTAGGCGATGATTATTCGCCACGCTTCCGTGAGTCTGCCTCAGGGCAGCTCTGGCTGCAATTGTAGCTTACCACCACCGGGATGACTGTGTATGAACTAATAATGGACTCTGTGAAGCGCTCTGGGTCAGTGAAGAGCGCTATATAAATCCAAGTCATTATTATTATTATTATTATAATCTTAAAAAAAAAGTATATTAATTGTGAAAACCTGTGACATTTCCTCACACAATAATCACGCCATGAAAATCGCATATTGTGACTGACATCCCTGGCACCGCTACATGTTCACCTGTGAGAAACACTATTATTACTCACTGATTGAATCCTGCCGTTCCACTATAATTACCATTATTATATTTTCCCCTGCCTGTACCCCCCTCTATGCTGCTATGACAACTGCATTTCCTCAAGTGGAACAATAAAGGAACACTTGACTTGATTTAATTGAATGAGAATTAATTAAAATGCTGAATTAATGATGCAGAGACATTCATTAAATGAGCCTAAAAGGAAACGACAACAAGACGTTGGTCAAATACAGACATTGTATTCACTTCATCATTTTTTTTTTTTATAAAACAGAAAATGTTTTATAATGGATTTCTCTCCCTAAAGATGTCTGAAACGGGTTCCAATTTCTGAGCAGAACCAGACCCTGAAACCCTTGGTGAACCTTTTCTTTCTTTAATGTGTTTTTCTTGTTTCTTTGTGCGTTTTTTTGCACTATATATATTTGTCATAATTCTGCTCTGTCGTGACCTCACCTTCCGTTCCCGCTATTTCTCTCCCTAATCAAACCGACACAACACACACGCCTTTCAGTCAGCGACAAACACACGCATTCACACACCCACACGTTTAGCTATCATATAATTGTCACATATTCATCTACTAACGAGCATGCACTGAGCCCTTATGGCATAGCGGTGAAAACCAATTGACTGTTAGTTGTATTTAAGTTGATGGCAGTGAGTGCTGCAGCTCAGGAAGCACTATTTATTTGATTTTAATTACTTTATTTTGAATACTTTTTACTCATCCTATTGATAATGATGTAATTGATGATGTAATTGATGTTGATGTTGATAATGATGTAATGTATTGAATATTGTTGTATCGTTGTGTGTGCCGGACCCCAGGAAGAATAGCTTTTGTCAAGTGCAAAAGCTAATGGGGATCCTAAATAAACATAAACATATGCTGATGAACCCTGTCTATTGACTTCATAATAATCCATCTTTGCAGCAGGGATTCTGTTAAAAGGCAGGCTATAATCTAGCAGCCATTTACATGGTGAACAGCCCTCTCGCGGTCGCAGCGGGCTCTCCCTGTCAACTTGGCACGTTTGAATGATCGGCGGTCGGGATGTTATAAGAGCGGACCTCGTTAATAAGCGGGTTAGCGTGCTGCTATATAGGGCTGTACCTGACGACGCTTCCATTCGAAGAGGAGATGAAAAGATTTTGCCGGTTATAAATAGAGTAGCCAGGGTTATCTGCAGTAGGCTTCCTTGGAGAGGAATCGGAAATGAGGTGCTGGCTGCATACATTATTAGAGCACAGACACGGAGAGAGAGAGAGAGAGAGAGAGAGAGAGATAGAGAGATAGAGAGAGAGAGAGAGGAGAGAGAGAGAGAGAGAGAGAGAGAGAGAGAGAGAGAGAGAGAGAGAGAGAGAGAGAGAGAGAGAGAGAGAGAGAGAGAGAGAGAGAGAGAGAGAGAGAGAGAGCAAGCAAGCTTAGATTGGGCTCTGTCGCTTCCTCTTCCCACCAGCCTTGTGACTCACATGCTCTCACCCCCCCCCCCCCCCCCCCCCACCCCCCCCACCCCCACCCCCCCCTCAAATTCCAGCCTACGGCGGCTCTTATACAACACGTGGTTTGATCCCCTCAACCGTCTCCCCCACCAGACATTTGTTATTTACACTTCAATGCAAGTTATAATTTAAAGGGGGAAATTTGCGTAGCCCTCTTTGTGTTATTTGCCGGGCCTTTTAATTAAATTAGAACTTGTTTTGTTGTCGTCTGGCTCCATCTGCCAGATCCCCGAGATTAAACGCCACGGGGCGAATTGCACCCGTCCTGTTAGAAAAGTCATGCGGAGGAGCAAACACGGTCGAGATGCACCGTTTTGTAAAACAAAAACAAAATTATAATTATAAATAAAACAAAATGAACACCACTTATGCATGTCATCCGTGGTGTTTAATTGTGCCACGCTTATTATTCTCTCTTTAGTGTGGCGGCGTACTGTACGCTGGTGGGGGACGTGTGTAACACAAGGATGATCGGATCTCCTGCAAGGATTATGCCACACTAGGGGGCACACATCACAGAGAAAAAAAGTTGTGCATCGTTCATCAGATCACTGTTGCTCTGGTAACCACTGCTCTGTGAGTACAGTACAGTACACCCACGGGCTACCGTACCACACGCAACATTTCATAACAATGCTATTACGTTAAAAGTAGCGTCACAGCCCAGAGTTTGCATCAGTAAGCAGTAGCGAAAGACTGCGGGTCTATTTCACGACTCATGAGGCAACAATCGTGTCCTCTTTTCCACTGTGTACGTATATAACATGAGGCCTCTGCCTTTGATGAAAGGACTGCCAGACATCACATGAGGCCATGCCATGCCGTGAGAATCAAGCCATCGGAACGAGTTAGGGTGAGGTTCCACGGCGAGCGAACTTTGTCCTAACGTTTCGACGTTTTGTCAAAGGTGAGGATTCTTCATGATCAAGCTGTCCCCATATACAGTATATAACCAATCATGACGCTGCTATTTATAACGTTAAGCCCTAGAAAACTGTGGAAAAGCGGTCATGTAAAACCTGGACACTTCATGCAATATTAACAACGTGTTTTCCATTGTTACATCTAAACAGATGTGGAAATGTTGTTGGAAATCTGTTAAAGGGGACATGCATTGCTTGCTATTCCTTTCACTATTTGGGCAACTTTACACAATTCCTGTGAGTCTATGGAACACATCTGTAAAGTTTTTTTCAAACCAAATTCATTGTTTTATATTTTTAATCAAGTACTCTAAAGCAACATGTTTCGACTTCAAGATTCCAAGCTGTTGGGCGGCTAGGTGGCGCAGTGGGCAAGGCGCTCGCCACCAACGCAGGAGATGCTGGGTTTGAGCCCAGCTCTCGACGTTGCTACCAGCTTGGCTGGTCGTTCATACTAATACAATTGGCAGTATTAGGGGGTGGGAAGCTGGTGGGTGGGGATCGGACGTTGTGGACAGCGACTCCTACAGGTCGGTTGGTGCGCCTGCGCGGTAGAATCAGGAAGCGACGAGGGCGGCGTGTCCCTCCCACGCAGACCCCCGACGCTGAGAGATCGCGCTGTGCAGGTGAAAAGATGCGACGGCTGCCTCCTCGAGTACCGGAGGGGACACGTGATGCAAGGCTTCGTCCACATTGCAGCCGACCAGTGGGAGGCATGGCCTAACAGCGTTCGAGACAGGGGAGGGTAGAATTGGACGATACGAAATTGGGGACAGGAGAAAAATTGAAAAATGGGGAGAAAAGGTAGATACAAAAAAAAATTAAGATTCCAAGCTGTTTGGCTGGGCTCCGCCCATAAGCGCTTTGAGTGACAGTCGCCCACAGTCTGCGACTAATTAATTTAGCTAATTAATTTCTAATAAATTTTCGCCGCGGGGACAATGCATTGGTAACTTGTTTCAAATGACAATATATACCGCTGTGAATATTATTGCACGGATCGGAATATGGGCGTGCGCGTGGGAGTCAAAGATATTTTGACAGTGATATCCCAGGGAGAAGCCCCACACCAGCCCCGCGCGCACACACATTTACACACTCCTGCGCGCGGTCCCTCTCTCTCTCTCTCTCTCTCTCTCTCTCTCTCTCTCTCTACCAGGGAGAAGACCGGTCAGGTTGTGTGTAAAATGCGTGTGTTGGTGTTTCCCCGCTCGCCGGTCAGGTTGTGTGTGTGTAAATGCGTGTTTGTTTCCCCAACAGAAGCTCCTGTCCCTCTCTCTCTCTCTCCCTCTCTCTCTCTCCCTCTTTATCTCTCCCTCTCTCGTTCTCTGCATCTCTCTGTCGGCACCCGCTTGAGGAAGTGCACGTATTTCCACTGGCATGGTTGCGCTACAACCATAGAGGGGGCGTTAGTTATGCAGATCAGTGCCTTATTCACATCAGCAAAACAGTCAAATCAGAATGACCTAATTCACTGGGGGAGGAGACTGAATTAGAGCAATGCGCCAAAATGGTAATTAGAGACACAGACCCATTGATACTAACCCCCCATTGCTATAGAACAATGCTAAACACTGGAAAAAGCCATTTATAAGACACCGGACCTTTAAAGGGGAACTCCACTTTTTTTGGAAATTAGCTTATTTAACATCTTCCCTGGAGTTAGACAAGAAGATGCATACCTTTCTTGTCTCTGTGCGTGCATTTTAGCTTTGGGAATAGACGCTCCGTTAGCATAGCTTAGCTTCATCACTGGAAGTGAGGCAGGACAGTAGCCTTACAGTGCCTTACAGTGTATTGCAAGGTCTGACATTGACCAAACTTGATATGCATGACCTTGGTGGGCTCTAGGTCAACTCCTGAAAAGGGGGTCAATGTCAGACTTTGCAATCAAAAGTTAGGGGGCTAATAACCCTTGCCATAATTTCAGTGCGCCCCCTAACTTTTGATTGCAAGGTCTGACATTGACCCCCTTTTCAGGAGTTGACCTAGAGCCCACCAAGGTCATGCATATCAAGTTTGGTCAATGTCAGACCTTGCAATACACTGTAAGGCACTGTAAGGCTACTGTCCTGCCTCACTTCCAGTGATGAAGCTAAGCTATGCTAACGGAGCGTCTATTCCCAAAGCTAAAATGCACGCACAGAGACAAAAAAGGTATGCATCTTCTTGTCTAACTCCAGGGAAGATGTTAAATAAGCTAATTTCCAAAAAAAGTGGAGTTCCCCTTTAACAATTGTGTTTTTACCTGGTCAAATGGTGAATGTCCGGCTTGGCTGCTGGTAGATCTATTTATCTTTGAAGGAATAATAACACAAATAATATATTTCATTAATTACCATATTAACCCTTTCACTACCACACTACAAAGGGTTAACACTTTCACTACCACAGCACAGTATGAATGAATGAATGAATGACTTTTATTTATATAGCACCCTTCACAGCACGAATGCACAGGGTGCTTTACACTACAGCTTAATATAAAAACACAATAAAACAAAATCAGAAATAAATGACAACAACAACAGACAGTAGTTAAAAAAGACAGTGAAACCACATAGAAAAAGTAGAATAAAAGAATTTGGATAAAATCATGAGTCACTAATTAAAACAATACTATAGGAACAGTGAGGACAATTAAAAGAAAAGGTGCCTATGTATGACCAAAGGCCTGTCTGAACAAATGTGTTTTTAGTTGTTTTTTAAACGAGTTTTCAGAGGGTACATATGGTTAACCCTTTCACTACCACACTACTACAGCAGGTTAACCTTTCACTATTTGCCATGGAATTGTCGTGGGAAATTCACAGAATTTGATCGGCGGAAAAACACGTGTAGGAACCCCGTGTCAAACGTGACTAAAACTCACAAAAAAAGAAAAAGAACTTCCTCTGAACTTGGCAATCGTGTCTCGCGCTAGTTATGGTTCGCCATGAAGCGACGGGAACATGTGAGCTCCTCTCTAGTGTGACACACGAGCGTTTGGCATTCATCAAAGGCAACATCATAGCTGACACATGCTTTCATCATCTCCTATACTGTACACCTCGCCAGCTCTGTTCCTGGCTAATTCCTCCTATTCTTTTTGTTTATTTTTTTCCCCCTCCATCTTCTACAGTTTTCTCTTTTTGCCACAGTTTATGCTTCCTCATCCCTGACTTAGTATATAACCGCTTCAGGGACACACTTGGTGTTAAATGTGTAGGTCTCTGAGTTCTGTGATTTTGATTTAGTGCCACGAACGAAATTGTGAACTCGGACTAATGGAGACGATTAGAGCCGGACACAGACCAGAGAACTAGTGCCCATAGTGTTGTTGTTTTCAAGGCTCTCAAGTTTTTCCTGTTTGTTTGTGCCCGTCCCCTGGTATTTAGGTTTCTGAGTCGTTATGACAGATACGGTGCCACGTTCGACTCGCTGTGTGCGCAGGGTGTCTTGACACATCAGGGAACACTGTGATATTGAGTTGCACAGTCACAGTCTCACTTCTCTCAAGGCTTAGAACAAAATCCCTTCCTCAACTTTCCCTCTCCCATCCAGCCACATCTCCCCCCCTGTATGCATGGGAAGTGGATGCGATAGGGGAAATCGATAAGGGATCATCTTTCATACCGATTCACCTGGTCAGTCTATTACACTGAAAGAGGAGACATTCCCAATTATCGTGTCCACTCTGTGTGAATCTAGTTTGGGTGAACCGCAAAAACCGCCTCGGCCGGTCCTTCGTGCCCAGTGGTGCAGTCGCGGTCACACCCGGTTACACGCCGTGTTACCAGATCACTGAGGCAGAAGTACGCGCGATCGCGCACGGATGTGTACTCGCGTGTATGCACGCACAAAAATGCACTGTATCCATTCATTGTGACTAAGTACCCGGTCACCGTTTTACATAACAAAAAGCGCAGGTAGACTAAGTGTCTGGGTGTTGGCTATCTGAATGCATCTCCCCCTTCATTCTGTGTGACACAGGCAGTGGAGGTGAATACTAATGTGGCTCGGAATTCGTGATGGGGGTCTACCTGCTTATGATATTGAATCAAGCGTCTGTGCTGCGCGCCAGCTTTCCACGCGCACATTCACACAAATAGAGAGCAAGAAGAGCTTGTATGATAGAAAGATTGCACTTGCGTATATGCGCTTGTGTGTGTGTGTGTATAAATCAGTTCTGTGTGCATGCACGTACCCGCGCGTGCACGTGGCGTGGCGTGTTACCAGTTCCCATATTAGGACTGCACCACTGTTCGTGCCAGTAGCATCAGGCTCCACAACCGTTTAGTTTAGTTTAGTTCAGACTTTACGTGAACAGGGACAACACACATGAATGTATATTACTGTAAATGTCTGAGACGGTGTTAGCCAAAGCTAATGGTCAACCGTTGTTGTCCCTGGGCCTGGTGTTAAAAAGCAGCAAAAAAATAAAGCATAATATATATAGCATGCAAACAGTTTTCTCGTTTTTCGATTCTTTGATATTTTTCCTTTGATCCCCATTCTAAACACTTGCGCGGAACTCCCTGTATGCACTGCTGCCTACGTAAAAATTGCAATGACGATCGAATCCCGCCAGGTGGGATCTCAGTCTTTCTGTACGGAGGTACCTCCCGGCTGCAGGGATCCCTTCCCCCTCAAAGTGAATCACACACAACAATATGTCGGAGCTTTGATAGTTTCCCGTATTATTGCCGTGCCCAATGCACACGAATAATCGCAATGGCATTACTGGGATTATTCATAAATTCATTCATTCATAAATCCATCTCTCCAGACTGTATGACATAATGTTGAATTTTCTTTCAAATGTAGCCAAGAGTAAAGACACTAATCCTGTCAAAACAGCAGTCATAGTGTATATTTTCAACAATACGTTTCTTTACCAATAGGTTAAAGTGTTATTGGTGAGATTTTAGTTAATGGAATGTGTTAATAATTTAGCGAATATCCGCCATTTTGAATTTGCATCGCAATTTGGTTTGTAGTCATATGAGGAGAGGACATCCAAAACGACATTACCTAGCCCATGCCAGCTTCCTGCAAGAAAATTACTTGTGTATGATTTTTGTTTTTTATTTCTCTTATTTTTCAGGATTATCTACCACAAAACTGAACGTAATTGGCATATATTGGAGCGCAGTTAGTGTGTCTACCTTCTGTGAACATTTAGCAACCATCCGTGTTGCATTCCGAATGGCGGACCCGTCTCAAAAATAAAAAACGAACTGTATTTACAGTAGATTTCATTCACGGTTCTTGCTGCACGCCTGGTGATACTAAATCCAAATTGAACTCTGCCATTGGAAAGAGTAGATTTGGCCCGGTCCATAGATGTGCAACTTGGCTATAATAAGGTATTTTATAGGCCTGATATTCTATATTCTATAATAATATTCCAAATTGCATCTGTCCGGATGGCAGAATTCAGTACTGTATCTACAAAACCGTCTATTTAATCACCTTCTCTTTATTCATTTGCTTAGCTTTTTGGTACACGCAATCTCAAGAAGGTGCTGAACGAGCTCAGTGGCAGTTTTTCATGCCTGGTCATTTTTAGCATCAAAGATGCAAAGAAAAATCATAATTTATATTCTTCTTTGTTTCATCACAATTTACTCAAGCCTAGTAACATACACAATATTTCTGACAGTGTGAATACATTCCCTGAGATCCATAGATGTCTCTAGATTCCAATAACATGCAAATGGCCTTGTAGACGTGGAGAAATCTTCCATTTACTTAGGTACTGTATGTATTTTAGGCAGATTTTCAGATTATAGGGCTTAACAGGTTAAGAGCTTTATCTGGGAGGAATCGTGGTGATTGTGTTCACATCGATTCTACAGACATCCGTGGAGTTAAATAATCGTAATAATAATAGATATGACAATATTTGTATGATAAAAAAATTACATTTTACATTTACAGTCATATTTTATAGATAAATAAATAAGAACTAAACCCAATCGCGTGGATATAGCTATAGTGGAATATACTGTATTAATAATCCATATGTATACCGTCTTGATGCGCACTCCTGGCCACCTGCCTCAGCGCACACACACATGTACTGTATAGCCTATGTGCATAATTTTATTAGGATATCGCAGATACTATATGCGCTGCCCTATAGTAGTAAAGGCTTCTGCAGAGGTCTCTCTTGCGCAGGGGTCGGGAACCTATGGCTCGTGAGCCATATATGGCTCTTCTGGTGACAGCATATGGCTCCCAGAATTTTTTGAGTAAAAAAAAAGATTTTTTTTTTTTTTTACTTGTGATATTTCTTAATAATACTGTGTCATTTAAAAGTAAACAGAAATTAGTTTTGAAGATACAGCTAATAGTATCTGTAGCTGAAGATATAGCGAGCAGAGCTGGCGAGGGAACACAAGTGGACAGAAATTTTAAATCTTCAACCTGAAGACCAGCTGATTCTTAAAACTTGGAACGAGCTTCCTGTGACATACCACACAATGCAGCGTGAGTATTGCCGTATATTGACCATGTTTGGCTCTACATATGCATGTGGGCAGTCATTCTTGCATATGAGGAACATTAAGACCAACCTACGCTCATGTTTAACTGATGGAAGCCTCAACGCCTGCATGAAGCTCAACCTCACCACGTATGAACCAGATTACAAGGCCATCAGCAAAACCATGCAGCACCAGAAGTCGCATTAAAAGTAAGACATATTTAATTCATTATACGTTAAAAATACTATATGGCTCTCAATGAAATATATTTAGAAATATTTGGCTTTTATGGCTCTCCCAGTCAAAAAGGTTCCTGACCCCTGCTCTAGCGTGTAGACATACACGTAGCGCACCGGAGTCACACAAAAGGCCTCTTGGTGTGTTGGTTGACATCGACCTGCATTAAATGTAGTAAACTGGCATGAGAAATGTAGGAAATTGGTATGCGGTGGTACGCTTGACTATGAAACGTCAAACGACTGTGGACGTGCCGCGTGGAGTCCGGTCCGCTCACAGTATACGCCCGACTCTGTGTGCGACGCGGAAGCCTTTACTACTATAGGGCAGTGCATCTGCAATCTCCTAATAAAACAAGCCATTAGAATAATATAAGCCTACTGTTCATTCATTATGCACGTAGGCTATACAGTACGCATGTGTGTGTGTGTGCTGAGGCAGGTGGCTAGGAGCGCGCAACAAGATGGTATAAATATAGAATATTAATACAGTCTATTCTACTGTACTATTCTTCTTCAGCTTATCCCAGATCAATTTACAGTAAAATCTTGCCTCATTTATAATGCTAATGAAAAGAGATGCCTTAGCCTGTCTCAGTTCTTTACTTACAGTACTTACTCTGTTAACACTTTATTTCTCAGGGTATCTAAACCTCCACTTGTCATGTTCCATTTGAGATTTTAGAGCCATTTTTAGGCAAGGTCCCTTTCTTTAATTAATTTCCGTATATCTTTGCTCTCCAGGGGAGGGTGCTCTTTTGGACTTGGACATTTGGACTTTGTTTCTTTGAGAAAGTTATTTATTGTGGACTTGATTTTGGAGAGAAACAGGTGGCAGGTGGCTGTCTGTTTCCACATCTATCCCTGATAGCACATCACTCCTGTTGATTTCCTTTCTGGGGACGTGGGCACTGACTGCTGCCAATTACTGGAGAGCTAACGGCTGGTGAACTACAGATTTTATTCTGCCAAAATTCAACTCACTAATGGGCACAAATACTTTTTTTATATTCCGCAGCACTGGAGTGGGACAAGCTTCCAGTGGCCCTGAAAAACATCGAAGGGGGGGGAAGCTTTAGACGTGCCACAAAGAAATGGCTAGCCAGTGAAGTATAGAATAGCCACGTCTAGGAAGGAGAGGGTAGGGAGTGTTTTATGGGGTTGCTATATGTTTTATTATGATGCTCTGTTTTTTATTATGATGATCTATGTTTTATTATGATGCTCTATGTTTTATTATGATGCTCTGTTTTATTATGATGCTCTATGTTTTATTATGATGCTCTGTTTTATTATGATGCTCTATGTTTTTATGATGTCTGTCCATGTCCAAAATCAGGGACCATGATGGAAATAAGTGCTTGCACTTTCTCATGTTTTTATCCCTTGGATGCTGTCTTTTACTCCACAATAAAAATCAATCAATCAATCAATCAATCAACTTGAGAACTGTTAGGACTATTTGACTTTGAATAATAAACACTGTTAGGACTATCTGACTCTTAACAATGAACACTGTTAGTACTATCTAACTCTTAATAATAAGCACTGTTAGTACTATCTGACTCTTAATAAAAAACACTGTTAGGGGGCACCCTGGTGGCGCACCACATAGTGCCTCGCATACCTACGCGGCCGCGCCGGGTTCGCCTCCCGTTCCCCCGGCGAAATTTGCCGTATGTCCTCCCCACATCTTCTCCCCCGTTCGCCCTCTCCTCTGTCGGTCTTGTATGGCCTATAAAGCTATAAAAATGCTAAAATAAATCTTCTATGGTTTGAACCATGTGCACACTATCCTCACTACTATCACTATCATCATTATTACTTTGCACTTAGTTCTATGTTCTATTATTATTACCTATCCTACCTATACCTCCCCCCATTCTGCTATGACACCTGAATTTCCCAAAGGAAATGTGTTGCTCTATTTCATCACTTTGGGCCTGGGAGATTCCAACGAAACACCACTTTCAATTCCACTTAAAGGCCCACTTGCAGGTTGTATTTTTGTTCAATAAACAATGTGGACTAGGCCAACGGTGACTTTCATGAAGAGGGGAAAAAAATTATCGAAATTGACCCAGTTTTAGCGTTTTTATCAAACATTTTGTCCGCCCAACCACAACCACCACGCACGTGCATATTTTAATCCATGTTTCATAGCGTGCGTGTGTCATCTTAATGATGACATCACACCAGGTATCAGGGCAGCGAGGGGCGCTGAGAATCACAGGCAGGTAGTGGCAGGAAGCAGAGAGCCTTCTTGTTACTACTAGCCGAGGAATCTGTGGCTAGTATCTGTTTCACCTAACACTATTACTCCGTGATCATAGCCATTTATCTCTAAAGCTAACCACTATTTGTAAAAGCCACAACCACGTTACCATATTTGTAAATACTAATGTAAATCATTGTGTCGTTGTACATATTGTGTATATAACATCAGTAGCTAGCTTGCTAGCCGGCATTCTCGAAACTCCTAACTCCTGTATACGTTTGTCCTCACAAACAAAGTATTCTGCCAGGGAACTTATTGACACGACAGTAGTAGTATTTATAAGGTGTTTGAGCTTGTAACGTTAACGTTAGTTAGCTATCGTGGTAGCCCGTTTCGTGACTGTGATGCACCGAGTGCATCAGTCACGAAAGGGGCTACTATCATATCAAAATGCCGTGACGTGTAGCTTGCTAGCCGGTATGATGCGTGCAGTGCTTTGCCCCACAGGTCTGAGAAGAGGACCTGCACATTTTACTCGTTCCCGAAACTCCTCTACATGCCCCGATTTAAAATGGTTCACGACAGTAGACATGGTGCTAACGTTAACGTTAGCTAGCTAGCTTGGTACTATGACCCGTGACGGGGATAAGGCGACAGCCAATAGCGCTGCATACTGCACAACAGGCTTCCTAGTGGTAAATGTAGTTCTTTTTTTACGACATTACAAACCTTATAACTACCTTTGTTTCAACCAAAAATGCAGTAGTAGCTGGTCCATCAAAGTCTCTCCGACGATTAAACCCATTTTCGTCTTGTAAGGCGTCCATTTGGATCAAGGAAATGGCTTTTCCGCGCTCGTCAAACTCCATTGTATTGTATGAGAGGTAGGGGAAAGTTACCTTCAGTGACGTCACGGCACTGATAGCGTCTGATAAGCTTTTTGATTGGCTCCATACATGTTATTCGTGCATTGACATTTTTAACCCTTTCTGAGTGGAATTTCACATAATTGAAGACTAGGGTTTAACCTGCAAGTGGCACTTTAATGTACGTATGATGCCCACGCTCAACTCCGTCCTCTTTAATGTCCGAGCCAGGCTTCTACGTGATCACTTGTTTACACCACAGGATATGTCTGTAGAGAGAGAGAGAGAGAGAGAGAGAGAGAGAGAGAGAGAGAGAGAGAGAGAGAGAGAGAGAGAGAGAGAGAGAGAGAGAGAGAGAGAGAGAGAGAAGAGAGAGAGAGAGAGAGAGAGAGAGAGAGCCAACGAGTCACTTGGATGACCGAACAAACGAAACAGGGATCAAAAGCAGGGAGAACATGGGGTGGGATCCCCTCCTCCCCTGCTGAGGGTTTCTAAAAAGCGCCCCCACCATGTTGGCTGTTTCCTCCATAGAATATATTTCATCCATAAAGGGACTAACAAACGGGCTGAAAACTCAAAACACACAGAAGCGTTGAACAGGCAGTAGGCCTCACCTTAAAAAAAAGACTTGTCTCAAAGCAGAAAGAGCTTGTTGTGCATCGTCTGGAAGGGCTCGAACGTGCGGCACCGGGACGTGGGACTAGTCTGTCTCTCTCTCTGAAGCGCCGGCCAGGAGGCCTCCGTCAACCTCGCCCCCGGCCCGGCACAGGTGTTTCACATTCACACCTAATGAGGGTAGGACCCCAGCAGGGAGCACTGTAAAATCTGACAGGACGAGCCTCGGAATGGAGAGCAAGCCCATGGGGTTGTGGGGGTTAAGGTCACTGGGCTGGATCACACCTGCACAGTGCACAACACAGCACACAGAACTGCCTCTGTATCTGTACCATAGTCACACCCTGTGTACTGGAAATACAGTAGAATTATACTTTACATTAGGGGGAAATTAGGTAAAGGATAATCGATGAGTCACTCTGACTGCATAGTAGTATAGACATATTAGCAAGATATGTAGTAGTATAAGAATGGTAGCATAGTATTAGGGTACATAATAGTAAATAGACAGTAAGTATATATATTTTTTCAGATATTGTTTGAAGAGGTGTGATTTTAGTCAACAATGTAAAGTTGTTGACTGTGGTGGTTTCAGCTGTCCTGACTGTCATGGTTTCAGCTGTCCTGACTGTGGTGGTTTCAGCTGTCCTGACTGTGGTGGTTTCAGCTGTCCTGACTGTGATGGTTTCAGCTTTCCTGGCTGTGGTGGTTTCAGCTGTCCTGACTGTGATGGTTTCAGCTGTCCTGACTGTGGTGGTTTCAGCTGTCTGTCCTGACTGTGGTGGTTTCAGCTGTCCTGACTGTGATGGTTTCAGCTGTCCTGACTGTGGTTGGGAGTTTGCTCCACCATTGTGGAGCGAGGACTGATAATATGAAATGAATATGTGAATATGAGATATGTACAAAGTGCTGTTTCTACAGTCCAGCTGTGACAAGAACCCTCCCTCTTTAAACAAGCCGTTCAGAATTGCAGCCACAATCGCTGAAATTATGTTGCATATAGAGATATACTGGAAAAATGTGCTTGTACAAAATGGTGGCTCGCTCATAAATCTTCTCTTTTCTACCTGAAGTTGAACCTAAAATATATTCTCTGACAACATTTGTAATGGTACGTTTGACATGATATTGCTGGATGTTGAGCCATATTTGGATGTTGAGCCATATTTTATCTGCAATGTCTAGTTTGACAGTTTGAATTTTTTCGACGGTACAGGCTGGTGCACCATTGCTAGATGCACAATAAATATCACTACAGGCACAGAAACGGCCCTTTGAGAACAGAACTGAAACAGATCGGTTGAAAACTTTAACAGATTGCAGAATGGGTACAATACAGTACGGCTCAATACACACAATTGTTAAGGGGATGCAGACCAGAGAAAGTATTTTGTCTTGGTTACATCAGGGTCCCCCATTTTCAATTCATCATGGCATTTATGACATACAGATATACAGTACTGTTACATCCAGACAGAGAGGTATATAGGCTGCTATAATGATAACTGAAACAGAGAGGTATAGAGGCTGCTAGAATGAGAACATGACTGAAAGAGAGGGGTAGAGGCTGCTAGAATGAGAACAGGACTGAAACAGAGAGGTATACATGCTGCTATAATGATAACATGACTGAAACAAAGAGGTATAGCGGCTGATCGAATGAGAACAGGACTGAAAAAGAGGTATAGAGGCTGCTATAATGATAACATGACTGAAACAGAGAGGTATAGCAGCTGCTAGAATGAGAACATGGCTGAAAGAGAGGTATATAGGCTGATCGAATGAGAACAGGACTGAAACAGAGAGGTATAGCAGCTGCTAGAATGAGAACATGGCTGAAAGAGAGGTATATAGGCTGATCGAATGAGAACAGGACTGAAAAAGAGAGGTATAGAGGCTGCTAGAATGAGAACAGGACTGAAACAGAGAGGTATAGAGGCTGCTAGAATGAGAACAGGACTGAAACAGAGAGGTATAGAGGCTGCTGAAATGAGAACATGGCTGAAAGAGAGGTATATAGGCTGATCGAATGAGAACATGACTGAAAAAGAGAGGTATAGAGGCTGCTAGAATGAGAACAGGACTGAAACAGAGAGGTATAGAGGCTGCTAGAATGAGCACAGGACTGAAACAGAGAGGTATAGAAGCTGCTAGAATGAGAACAGGACTGAAACAGAGGTACTGTAATGAGAACAGGACTGAAACAGAGAGGTATAGAGGCTGCTATAATGATAACAGAAACAGAGAGGTATAAATCAAATCAAATTTATTTATAGGGCCTGACAACACACGTTAATGTCCCCATGGGCCGTACAGATCTTCTTTAAACAAGTCAAGAAGAAAACATAACAATAAGTCAAGAACAGAACAAGAACACCATAAGGTCCAAACATTTTTAGATGAATGCAAATAAATGAAAGAATGCAAGCACTCCCAGACATACCCCACGCGAAGGTAAGGAAAAACTCACTAAAACCTAACAATAGGGAAAAAAGCTCCACAGGCAGTGTGGAGGAGAGAAACCTTAGAAGGGCCATTCAAGGGGGGATCTCCCTTCTTAGATGTTGGTGATAGTAGTGTTGCAGACGGACAGTTGGTAAGCATGCACTCATGTGTGTAGTGGAACACAGATGAGTGCATGCAATAGCAACTGTACGTATAGAGGCTGCTAGAATGATAACTGAAACAGAGAGGTATAAATCAAATCAAATTTATTTATAGGGCCTGACAACACACGTTAATGTCCCCATGGGCCGTACAGATCTTCTTTAAACAAGTCAAGAAGAAAACATAACAATAAGTCAAGAACAGAACAAGAACACCATAAGGTCCAAACATTTTTAGATGAATGCAAATAAATGAAAGAATGCAAGCACTCCCAGACATACCCCACGCGAAGGTAAGGAAAAAACTCACTAAAACCTAACAATAGGGAAAAAAGCTCCACAGGCAGTGTGGAGGAGAGAAACCTTAGAAGGGCCATTCAAGGGGGGATCTCCCTTCTTAGATGTTGGTGATAGTAGTGTTGCAGACGGACAGTTGGTAAGCATGCACTCATGTGTGTAGTGGAACACAGATGAGTGCATGCAATAGCAACTGTACGTATAGAGGCTGCTAGAATGATAACTGAAACAGAGAGGTATAGAGGCTGCTAGAATGAGAACAGGACTGAAACAGAGCAGTATAGAAGCTGCTAGAATGAGAACAGGACTGAAACAGAGAGGTACTGTATAGAGGCTGCTAGAATGCATCATCTGAGTTTTTTTGGTAATGAGTGGTTATGGTTACCTCATTCGAGGGAGACGTCAAAGACCTACAGTATATTAACTTAACTTGTTGAAAAGGACTACAAATCGTTCCCTTTAATATTTGTATTCTGAAGGTATTCATTCCGATGCCTTGAGAGGTCTCAACAGACCTTGATATGTGATATGCTGATATGTTTTAGAACCAGCTAGGGTATGTTAAGATATGGTTTTGATTTCAGGGTATAACTGTTGGAAGACTGCCCCTAGAATGAAATGTTCTCACCCGACAGGGTTACCTTGGAAGATTAGTTCAGATTCAGATTCCTTTATTAAGCCATATGTGTATTTAACCACATTGGTAATTGTCACAGCGATACAGTGTATGCATTTTTCCATAAAGTTCTCTTTTCACATAACAACAAGACACAGGACAAAGACAGTGCAGTGCAGGCATTGATCAGCCTGGCGGCTGAGGGGAAGAAACTTAGTCTATGATGAGATTTCACAGCCTTTGGGATCCTCAGCCTTCTCCCAGAGGGGAGCAGGGTGAAGAGGCTGTGGGAGGGGTCGGCCATGATCTTTCTTGCCCTCTTCAGCGCCCTGGAGTCGTGCAGGGACCTGAGGGAGGGCAGGGGACAGCCGATCACCCTCTCCGCGGAGCGAATCACCTGCTGCAGCTTGGCGAGATATTTTGCTGCTGCAGTGGGGAACCAGGAGATGATGGAGTGGGTGAGGATGGACTCAATGATGGCCATGTAAAAAACGTCCCAGAATAGAGGTGAGGTTCATTAAATGATTTAATGATGAGCAAGTGTGGAATGTAGCTAAGTAACTCAAGTAGGCTACCGTTATGGTTTGGTAGGTGTGTTGGACCCAGGTTCAGTACAGAACAGATATGACGAGAGGCAGATGTTGGTTTTCAAACAAAGCACTACTTCTTTAATTAGAGTAGATAAATGAACACGCATATGATGGCGGATAAACAAAAGGGGAGAAATCGCCGTCTCCAAAACACGTTGAATATGATTCACAATGCAAAGGATACTCTATACTAGAATCGGGGAAAACAAAGAGGAGAAAGCAAGGTCTCCAAAACATGCTAAATGGTAAATATGTCAAACGACGGTACATATACATAGGATAATATAAACTCTCAACAATGGAATTCAATCGGCAATCAAAGTGACACAGCGATTACAGGCTTACACATGTAGGTAATACTCACGGACAGTTTCAGTGATCGACTGACAGAGTTTGTGTGACACAGGGGATAATATGAAGACATTAACGAGCCACACCAGGTACCAATGAGTGTAATTAAGACAGGTAGACATGGCAATTACCCACCAGGTAATGCTAGGGGTTCTCTCACTGAGCAGAGCGAACCCCACATGTTACAGGCTACTGTACTTCAGTACAGTTGAGACGGAGGTACTTGTACTTTACTTGAGTATTTATAATGCTGCTCTGCATTTAAATATTACTTTTCACTACACTGTGTGAACCCTGCGGTTCCTGGTTAGTTTAAAGAAAAACATTTGACGTGACAAGAATAATTAGTACTTTCAAAGTTCAAGCCTTTCAACTTGTATTCAGAGCCGCAGCACAAGTAGACAACCAACCGCTTTCACATACTGTAACCTTTAGAGTTTGATGCATTGATGACTGAATGTTCTCAAGCACTTAATACGATATTTCACTTTAGTAGAACGTGTCAGAACTCTGCAGTCTTACGTCTATCTAAAGTCATCAACAAGTAAGCTAGCGACTATACTGCTGTCCCTGTTGTCCGCCGTCAACACCACCATTCATCCCAGGTATCTGGCTCCTCATTCACTTCTGTTAATTTTGAGGACCATATGTAAATGCTATACTTCTGAAGTATAAACAAACTACTGTTGTGCAAATTTCAATAGACAGTTCTGAGTTTGAGGTTTCATAGTCATTCACTTCCATACATTTTGAGGACCATATGCTATACTTCTGAAGTATAAACAAACTACCGTTGTGCAAATTTCAATAGACAGTTCTGAGTTTGAGGTTTCATAGTCATTCACTTCCATACATTTTGAGGACCATATGTCAATGCTATACTTCTGAAGTATAAACAAACTACTGTTGTGCAAATTTCAATAGACAGCTCTGAGTCAAAGGAACGTGTTTTGACATTTGATGTGTCTTCACAGATGTATTACCGTTGTGTATCATCGCCCTGCATGGGATGTTCAGGGAGTGTTTACCATGGTTTACTGTACCTGCTGTGTCCCTGGTCTCTATGAGAAGTTGACAGGGATTTCGGATTGAGTTCTACTAAAGTCAAGAATGTCATAGTGTTACGTGTGGGGTGTGTCTGTACCCTGAGCAGGTGTTCCCAGTGTGTGATGTGTTATGTCTAGTTGTAGTTCCCTGTCCTGGTCTTGTAGTTCTTATTGTTTCCCTCCCAGGTGTATCCATTTGTAATCAACCCAGGTGTGTCTTGTCTCGTCATCCCCTCCTGTATAACTGTCCTGTTCTCCCCTGTGTGAGGTGCTGATCCTGTCTGTGTAGTGTGTGTCCTTGTCTGTCGTCACTTTAGTTTATTCTTCATTTCATCCATGGTACTTATTTTATTAAATATTTCTTATAAACTACTTTGACTGCCGTCTCCTTGTTGTGTTGCATTGACTCGACAGCGAGCTTAAAGAAGGTCAATGACAACGTAACACATATCCAGTAGCATACTACAGTAGCTGTAAGTGGAATTTTTAATGGACAGCTTTGTGTACAATCCTATGAGTATCTAAACTATTTCTACTACTGGTGATGAGTAACCTGGCAAAGCAGCAGTACCTACTGGTGATGAGTAACCTGGCACCTGCTTTTATTATTATTATTATTATTATTATGAAATTATGCTGTTGTGCTTTTGTGCCATGAACGGAACAAATCAAAATGTAATAAAATGAAATAACGCTGAATGGTGATCCGTTTTGTGAATACATTTTGTTCTCTGGTGTAAACATATATTTTGTTAGCAGACGGCTCCTTCAGACAATGGGTCTCATTCACCAACATTGTCATAAGATTTCTCTTAGGACAACCACCTTGGAAGGCCATAAGAGAAACTCGACGATAATTACACCCGGATTCACCAACGCGTGGAGAGGCTGTGTCCTAAGTTGTCAAACTGATCACAGCTGCGATGGCCACAATGAGATACGTCACTCATTGACAAACTTGAACGCGTGTTCGTGTTTACCCAATTTGCATACAGACACACGCCTCCGGCAGCTCATTGTGTGCAAATGAGCCGTGTGCAAATGAAATCCCAATGAGAGCGAAGAGAGTTGAGGTGCTGCACCTGCAGTGCTGGGAGTGGAAAGGAGCTTGTTATATTATTTAGTCAGCACACACAGACACAGAGTCATTGCGCACCGGTGTCCCACAAAAGGGTGCTTGGCATGTTGGTTGACATCGACCTGCATTAAATGTAGTAAACTGCCATGAGAAATGTAGGAAATTTGTACACACGGTGGTAAGCTTGACTGAAACGTCAAACGATTGCGGACATGCCGTGCAGTACTGTACTACTATAGGGGCAGCACAGTATCTGTGATCTCCTAATAAAACAAGTCATTCGAATAATATAAGCCTACTGTTCATTCATTATGCAGGTAGACTATACAGTACGCGTGTGTGTGTGTGTGTGTGTGTGTGTGTGTGTGTGTGTGTGTGTGTGTGTGTGTGTGTGTGTGTGTGTGTGTGTGTGTGTGTGTGTGTGTGTGTGTGTGTGTGTGTGTGTGTGTGTGTGTGTGTGTGTGTGTGTGTGTGTGTGTGTGTGTGTGTGTGTGTGTGCGTGCGTGTGTGTGTGTGCGCGTGTGTGAGAGTGCGCTGAACAGGTGGCCAGGCAGGAGCGAACAAGATGGTATAAATATGGAATATTAATACAGTCTATTCCACTATAGATATATCCACGTGATTAGCTTTAGTTCTTATTTATTTATCCACTGTCATTTCAATGCCATAGAATGGCGTCTTCACCCGGATTGTGTAGGCCTAGGGTGCAGAGTTTACCATTTAAATAGCGCGATTGCTCACTGTTAATTGGATGGCAGGGTTCAATGTATACGATTGCTGTTCAAGTCCACCTGCAAGTTCAAGGTTTTATTTATCACACGCAACATCATACCGGTAAGATGAGCAGTGGAATGTGAATCCACTGGCTTTTATAATGTACACAATAAGCAAATGTTCAAAACTATAAATAAGATACGAAAAAGAAAAAAACAAATCTTGGACTTTGCATATTATGCTGTTGAAAGATGTCTCTTGAATATTTGTAAGATTTGTGCAAAAATATATAAAAAAAAAAAAAAACTATAAATAAGAACAACAATAAATAATAACAACATTTATCTGATTTATTTATTTATTCAAAGTAATTTGCAGTGTTTGTGTAGTGCTATTATTTATTTTTCTGACATCAAATGCGTAATTTTTTATCGTACAAATATTGTCATATTTATTTAAATTATGATTAATTAATTCCAAGGAGGCCTGTAGAGTTGACATGAAGGAATCACTATGATTCCTCCCAAATAAAGCCCTTAAAGGGGACATGCATTTCTATTCCTAGCACTATTTGGGCAACTTTACACAATTCCTGTGAGTCTATTGAACACATCTGTAAGCTTTTATCCATTACTGACTAATCAGTTCATTTCTACACACTGTAGTTTGTTACACGCTACACGCTAAACATCGGCCCTTTCCAAAATAATCCAGTCTTTTTCCATAGATTGCGAGATATGATGCGTTATATGCAATAAGCCCAAATCGTTCTGGTTGATCGCCTGAAACCTCAAATACTCCTTGGCTTAGGTCCGGTAAAATACGACACTGTGATCGTTACAGAAACATGTTTCAGGTTCGGTAAAATAGACATAGAATATACTTTACCTTAGCCAGAAGGTACTCCAAAAAGAATACTTCCAATGATCCCATCGGCGATCGCGATTACTCGCTTATATGTAATTACTCGTATACGGGAAACTATAGGTTTTGAGGCGAGATCTCCTAGCGATTGCTCCTCCCCCTCAGAGCGAGTCAGGACAGAAAGGGATCAGGACAGACACTGTCTGAACTAGACTATCAGAGTTAAAAAGGTAGGCGATACTGCCACCTGGTGAGATTCGATCGTCATTGCAATTCCAACGTAGGCAGATGAATCAGGGAGACCTAGAGGGCTCCGGCTGACCGTATAGAACGGGGATCAAAGGAAAATATCAAAGGATCAAAACCCGAGAAATCTCAGGTTTTGGCACTCAACGCATGGCGATACAACCCAACTTAACTCGGGTATGGCACCCAATGAGTTAATAATGAATTGCGTTTATTTATTTATTTGACTCATTTCAAATTAATCGTAATATTTACGCCCCTAATTATTATTTTGTATATGCTCACGCATATCCCCACAATGTCGACTGTCTTCCACAAATTCCTTAGGTTTGAGAGTTAATACATTTCATTTTATCTTCAGAGAGATGCCGTCTAGTGCACATTATTCTGTGAACATTATAGTCCAGCAGCATGGCTAGAGCTCCTAACTCATGATCAGAAGATCAATGGTTCGAGCCCCGGTCAAGGCCGCGGCTTGGAGCACTCTGTCCTCTGGACCTGGTGGAGTTGTTGTCCAGCAGGGAGCACTCTGTCCTCTGGACCTGGTGGAGTTGTTGTCCAACAGGGAGCACTCTGTCCTCTGGACCTGGTGGTGTTGTTGTCCAGCAGGGAGCACTCTGTCCTCTGGACCTGGTGGTGTTGTTGTCCAGCAGGGAGCACTCTGTTCTCTGGACTTGGTGGTGTTGTTGTCCAGCAGGGAGCACTCTGTCCTCTGGACCTGGTGGAGTTGTTGTCCAACAGGGAGCACTCTGTCCTCTGGACCTGGTGGTGTTGTTGTCCAGCAGGGAGCACTATGTCCTCTGGACCTGGTGGAGTTGTTGTCCAACAGGGAGCACTCTGTCCTCTGGACCTGGTGGTGTTGTTGTCCAGCAGGGAGCACTCTGTCCTCCGGACCTGGTGGAGTTGTTGTCCAGCAGGGAGCACTCTGTCCTCTGGACCTGGTGGAGTTGTTGTCCAGCAGGGAGCACTCTGTCCTCTGGACCTGGTGGTGTTGTTGTCCAGCAGGGAGCACTCTGTCCTCTGGACCTGGTGGTGTTGTTGTCCAGCAGGGAGCACTCTGTCATCTGGACCTGGTGTTGTTGTTGTCCAGCAGGGAGCACTCTGTCCTCTGGACCTGGTGGTGTTGTTGTCCAGCAGGGAGACACTCTGTCCTCTGGACCTGGTGGTGTTGTTGTCCAGCAGGGAGACACTCTGTCCTCTGGACCTGGTGGTGTTGTTGTCCAGCAGGGAGACACTCTGTCCTCTGGACCTGGTGGAGTTGTTGTCCAGCAGGGAGCACTCTGTCCTCTGGACCTGGTGGTGTTGTTGTCCAGCAGGGAGCACTATGTCCTCTGGACCTGGTGGTGTTGTTGTCCAGCAGGGAGCACTCTGTCCTCTGGACCTGGTGGTGATGTTGTCCAGCAGGGAGACACTCTGTCCTCTGGACCTGGTGGTGTTGTTGTCCAGCAGGGAGACACTCTGTCCTCTGGACCTGGTGGTGTTGTTGTCCAGCAGGGAGCACTCTGTCCTCTGGACCTGGTGGTGTTGTTGTCCAGCAGGGAGCACTCTGTCCTCTGGACCTGGTGGTGTTGTTGTCCAGCAGGGAGCACTCTGTCCTCTGGACCTGGTGGTGTTGTTGTCCAGCAGGGGGCGCTCTGTCCTCTGGACCTGGTGGTGTTGTTGTCCAGCAGGGAGCACTCTGTCCTCTGGACCTGGTGGTGTTGTTGTCCAGCAGGGAGCACTATGTCCTCTGGACCTGGTGGTGTTGTTGTCCAGCAGGGAGCACTCTGTCCTCTGGACCTGTTGGTGTTGTTGTCCAGCAGGGAGACACTCTGTCCTCTGGACCTGGTGGTGTTGTTGTCCAGCAGGGAGCACTCTGTCCTCTGGACCTGGTGGTGTTGTTGTCCAGCGGGAGCACTCTGTCCTCTGGACCTGGTGGTGTTGTTGTCCAGCAGGAAGCACTCTGTCCTCTGGACCTGGTGGTGTTGTTGTCCAGCAGGGAGCACTCTGTCATCTGGACCTGGTGTTGTTGTTGTCCAGCAGGGAGCACTCTGTCCTCTGGACCTGGTGGTGTTGTTGTCCAGCAGGGAGACACTCTGTCCTCTGGACCTGGTGGTGTTGTTGTCCAGCAGGGAGACACTCTGTCCTCTGGACCTGGTGGTGTTGTTGTCCAGCAGGGAGACACTATGTCCTCTGGACCTGGTGGAGTTGTTGTCCAGCAGGGAGCACTCTGTCCTCTGGACCTGGTGGTGTTGTTGTCCAGCAGGGAGCACTCTGTCCTCTGGACCTGGTGGTGTTGTTGTCCAGCAGGGAGCACTCTGTCCTCTGGACCTGGTGGTGATGTTGTCCAGCAGGGAGACACTCTGTCCTCTGGACCTGGTGGTGTTGTTGTCCAGCAGGGAGCACTCTGTCCTCTGGACCTGGTGGTGTTGTTGTCCAGCAGGGAGCACTCTGTCCTCTGGACCTGGTGGTGTTGTTGTCCAGCAGGGAGCACTCTGTCCTCTGGACCTGGTGGTGTTGTTGTCCAGCAGGGAGACACTCTGTCCTCTGGACCTGGTGGTGTTGTTGTCCAGCAGGGAGCACTCTGTCCTCTGGACCTGGTGGTGTTGTTGTCTAGCAGGGAGACACTCTGTCCTCTGGACCTGGTGGTGTTGTTGTCCAGCAGGGAGACACTCTGTCCTCTGGACCTGGTGGTGTTGTTGTCCAGCAGGGAGCACTATGTCCTCTGGACCTGGTGGAGTTGTTGTCCAGCAGGGAGCACGATGTCCTCTGGACCTGGTGGAGTTGTTGTCTAGCAGGGAGCACTCTGTCCTCTGGACCTGGTGGTGTTGTTGTCCAGCAGGGAGCACTCTGTCCTCCGGACCTGGTGGAGTTGTTGTCCAGCAGGGAGCACTATGTCCTCTGGAACTGGTGGAGTTGTTGTCTAGCAGGGAGCACTCTGTCCTCTGGACCTGGTGGTGTTGTTGTCCAGCAGGGAGCACTCTGTCCTCCGGACCTGGTGGTGTTGTTGTCTAGCAGGGAGCACTCTGTCCTCTGGACCTGGTGGAGTTGTTGTCCAGCAGGGATTAAACCGAGGTCCTGATTGAATTTGATCGTTAAAGAACCCAGGGCGTCTATTGCAAAGAGTAGGGGGTTCCCCGACGTTCCTGGCCAAATTCCCAATCAGGTCTCTGACATCAAGGCCACCTACTCTCCCCCCACCCCTGTCTCCTCCTGAGCCTGTCGGGCATTGTATAGTGTGATGTGTGTCTGCCATTGCCAGTGTATGGCAGCCATTGAGCCTGCTACACAGTGGGGGTGAGGGAGGCAATTTCCACCCTACATTGTAAAAAAGAGCTTTGAGTCTGTCTAGATAAGCACTATATAAATGCAATGATCATACCAAGAAGGGATTTGCAGAATACACACTAAAATCTTTCTTGGTGGGAGTAAAAAAAAAGTCTCAAGACGTGCCTCGAAAAAATATCTATTTCCTTGCTAGTACAGTGAAATCCATACTTGGACAAAGACACATTCTTGTTTCGGCTCCATGCTATGATGCATTTATGTGATTTACAGTAAGATACCCACCTAAAGCTCAAGAGCCACTTTAGAAATCATCTCCGCTCAGAGATCTCACCACCACTGCCCCTGGCCCCTCCAGGGGACGAGATGGTTCCTCTCCGCATCGCGAGGAGCTGTTTTGAAAACAGAAACCATACATTTGCGTGTAATATAATATATGGGAAATGCCGGGATATGTTTTTCAGTCTAGTGAATAAATTCAGAGCTAGTGTGTGCTGCTCTCTATGTGCGCACACAGACACGCACACACGCACGCACGCACGCGCACACATACACACACACACACACACACACACACACACACACACACGCACACACACACACACACACACACACACACACACACACACACACACACACACATCATTTGGACACATCAAAATATCCCCCCGAGGTGTCCCTAGCCAGATGGAGAAACCAACCAGTCCATTTGCATGGGCACGCTACACTAGCCTTCACCTTCCACCGCGCCGAGATTGCGCTCAGACGTAAAAAACATTTGGTTAATGACTTTCGGCGCAGCTGCAGCCGGCTAGAGAATTGGACAAATACATAACGCTTTATTGAAAAACGAATCCCCCCCCCCCAGCCCCCCTGTCGCTCAAAAAGCGGATAGCCCTTGATAGCGTTTTCCATAAGCGCCTGTGTCTCCTCATCTACTGTGTCCATTTCGGGTGATGATCTCCTTCGAGTCAAGGCGTGGGGGTGGGGGGGGGGGGGGGGGGGGGGAGATTGTTCCGGGGGCGAGGAGGATGTAGTGTCGCTCTATTCTCGATTCAATTCATGAATCTAAATATCCCGACAGGGATGCATGAGGTGATCAGTTCACCCTTTTGCTGAATTTAATGGAACGGAACAGCAATCCACGGTCTCAGTTCCGGGGTGATATTTCCCCATCAAGGATACTCCAGCTGAGTCAGCCGCGGCTGTCGGAATTAGTTCCCCAGATGCTTTTTAGTAAATTACCAGTAGCTAACCTTTAACTCGGGTCCTCTTTGTAGTATTCACATGCTACGTCATCATTGTGGACATCTTGGCGGGCAAATAACAGGTGATTGTAATCAAACTTGAAAGGAGCACTCGGTAGAGCACAGATCTCGCACGCCAGATACACTAACACACACACACACACACACACACACTGACCATAGTTACAACGCTAAAAAGCACACAGACAAACACACAAAAACACTGACCATTCTCCTTATACAGTATAGTATACCATAGTAATGCTAACAAACACACAAACAGACACACATTAGCATTAACATGCATGCTAGATGGTAATAGGAAGCATAGGAAATGTGACATGAAGCATAGGAATGGTTATATGAAGCATGTTAGGAAGCATAGGAAGGATGTTAGGAAGCATGATACGTATCTTAGGAAGCATAGGAAGGGTGATAGGAAGCATAAGAAGGGTGATAGGAATCATTGGAAGGATGTTATGAAGCATAGGAAGCATAGTTTCTTTTTAGTTTCTTTAATAGTTGTCATACAGAAGTACAGAATACTTTTATACAAAATGCTTCTTACTGTTACGCTCCAGAGACTGTGCAAGACAAGATAAGTATGAAATAAAATAACATAGTATAGCATGTAAATTAGAAGTAAAAAAATTAGGTCACAGTGTTCAGTATAGACATATGTACAATGTTCGATGCAGAGTAGACGTAACTGAGTTACCATATAATATACAATACTGTGTAGTGTACTAATATACAATACTATATAGTGCAAGGCAGAAATAGGATGAGGTGCAATTTAGGTACAATTCACAGTAGGTGTACGAGTTGTAGTGCAAATCCTTTATCAATAAATATAAAGTGTGTTTGTGTGATCTAAAGTGTGGAGAGTGGGTGCTGCAGTGTGTTGTTTGTTTAAGTGAGTGTGTGTGTGTGGGTGTGTGCATTTGATGGTTGTTGCATAGTGTTTATTGTTCGTTTAGCAGCCTGATGGCCTGGGGATAGAAGCTTCTTCTGAGTCTTTCTGTGCTCGCCTTAATGTTAGGAAGCATAGGAAGCATGTTAGGAAGCATAGTACGAGTGATATGAAGCATATTAAGAAGCATGATGTTAGGAACCATATGAAGGGTGATATGAAACATGTTAAAATTGGAGGCATGGCTTATTTCAATGATGGAAATTAATGAATGCATTGTAGGAGTGCAGTAATGACAGCGCAGGCGGAGTCGTGTTCCGATGCAAAAACACTATTTTATTACGCACTCTACTGTCGCACAAACAACACTTCCATTCATCTTTCACTCGTCTCTCTTTAACTACGTCATCCCCCGCTAAGGGTCACAGGAGATGTAGTAAACACCACAATAGGCTCGAATGCCGTGAATTATGTCCCAGTAGCCACGACTACAGCATAATGTTTTATAACGACAATAGGTTCACTGTGGCATCTCTCTGTTGTAATGGGG
The DNA here is from genome assembly GCF_963971535.1 of Notolepis coatsorum. NCBI lineage: Eukaryota > Metazoa > Chordata > Actinopteri > Aulopiformes > Paralepididae > Notolepis > Notolepis coatsorum. The sequence continues at coordinate 141,443,114 of NC_140173.1, forward strand.
CCAGAATTCAGATCCATGGCCTTGTGCAACTGATCATCTACCTAGGCCTTTTAGTTGGTTTAGTTGATATGCATTGCAGACACTCACTCACTCACTCACTCACTCACTCACTCACTCACTCACTCACTCACTCACTCACTCACTCACTCACTCACTCACTCACTGGAGATAATTTGATTTTGATTTTATTACGGATCCCCATTAGCTGGTGCCATGGCAACCAGCTAGTCTTCCTGGGGTCCACACAAAAAAACATACAAAAACAATTATTGCAAAACAGAATGATTAAAAGTCAGTACTCAACATACAATACACAATGAAACTAACAATTAAGATGGCTAAAATTACATGCAAGCAAAGAAACAGAAAACAAAAAAAACAAAACAAAATACAAAATACAAAATGTTAAATACAATTTAAGATTGTTTTTAAAAATTAATCTTTTTAAGAATTGCTTTTAGAATGCTCATCAATGTTACTAAAACATCAATTTCACCAATAATAATAACAACAGGTGATTCTCATTAAATGGCAACCATGAGCTGCATTTATCACACTACACCTATTGTTAAGAAACACGCGGCACGTCATGAGAATACTATGATTGATTGATGTTTTTTTTTTATTGTTGTGTCTTACATTACAGATGTATTCCCAGCCCATATGGGCTTACGAGACACATAAACAATAAGTATATATAGTATACTATGAATTGACATGTTCCATAATAAGTCATGTAAGTAGAGGACGAGAGAGGAAGCATATGCGTTTGTTTGTTCACCGCTCCCTCATCTCGATGCCTGACAACGTTCTCTCTTCTCTACGCGGCCCCGGGCACCAGTTGAACCGTGCAGTCAGAGTAAATGCAATCCCAAAAGTAACGTCTGAAAAGATGATATAAGATGAGATGAGATGATACTCGTCTGCTTACACAGAAAATTGTTTTGCATCCAAAAAGCATCCCGTACACCGCAAGATATAACAACATTACACACACAGCAATCAATATATACCAATCCAACACAATACATCAGTACAGCCATAGAGTAGTGCGCTCTCGACTCTATTGCCGATTCAGCAGCTTAACAGAAGAAGGGAACAACAGAGATTTGAAATATATTTTTCTTTGCATGGAGTGTCTTCCCCAGGATGTTCAGGAGAAGTGCCGGCTTTAGGACGTAGGCACACTCCGATGAAATAGTATTTAATTTAGTGAGTGTAAAGAGTTTTTAGAAGGTCTGCTCTGTGGTTGTCCAACAATCTCGGAGCAGATCCTGAGCTGTCTGGAAATGCTTTAATTACACACTCTGAATATCTCAAGTGTCTGCAGCCAACATATCATACACTTCTTACATTTAAACTTTCTCTGATTCATCTTAGAGTATTCCCCCCCTGCTACGGTACACATTGGCTTCACTACAAATCAAAGCGCTGTCCTTGCAGGGTTTTCCATTCCATGATCATAGTAAATTAGGGGATTCTTCAGCTCACGCTGTACATCTCACAGCGCAGTTGACAGTGTCAGCAGACTCTGAAGCTATGCTGCGACACACGGTTTCATCCTAACAACGGGTCACTGTAATGTTGAAAGTGATCCGCATACACAGAGCTGAGCAACTATTGGACAATTTGCGGGTGCCTGTCTCATGCCTATACTGGACTCTTTGTGTTTAGCCAATAAACGGTAGACTGACTAACAGATGTATGGCGGAACAAGCTACATTGGAGTCTAGCCAGAGTTGGAGGGTAATGTGATTGCTATCAAAATCCGATTACAAAAAATAGCAACTATATACAGTATACATATAATAAAGTGCAAACTACAGTGTCCATAAGGCGGCATCAGTCTTGATTCACTCTACACCATTCTATCTGTCTATATTAGTGCAGCCCACAGTATTCAGAGGGTTCTGTATTATATAATAATGTGATCTCTTAGCATAATGTTGTCTTTGATGTGGTAATCATGTCTTGTAGTTCACCGTATTAGCAATAATTTGCCAGCATGCAACATATGGCCTGAAATTGAGGGGAGACGCACAGTGTACAGTAAGCAGTAAGTGACTTGATTATTAGAGCGCATAGTTTGTTGCTTTTCCGTGTGTTTAATCAAAATACTTGCAAATTAATTGGACGATTGAACTGCGCCTTCGCATATGGATGCTGGTGGACGATCACTGGCAGGGTTTGTAGGGTGGTGTAGTGGTTAACACTGTCGCCTCACAGCAAGAAGGTCCAGGGTTCGATTCCCACTTGGGGACCAGGTTTCCATGATGCCAGGTACCCAGGTGGGGTATCTCCCAGGCCTTTCTGTGTGGAGTTTGCATGTTCTCCCCGTGCTCGCAAGGGTTTCCCCCCCGATAAGATAAACCCAATGGAAAAACATGCACAACAACAGATCGCTAACGCTGTGGCGTCCTTGACGAAGACGGACAGGAGCACTTGGATTGGTCCCCTGGCGCGGCTCACGTTGACGCCTGTCTGCTCCCGGCTGCCCTTGGGGGGGAAGGACAACGGGATGGGTTAATCGCAGAGACGAATCGCATCGGCGATCCTAAAGAGACAATGCATGCGTGTGTGTTCCGGTGTGTGTGCTAAACTAACCGCTGTGTGTACCGCTAAAAAACATTGAGTGTCGTTGCATGCCGAATAAAGACCTCTGCAACAGGTCCTGCATTATTATTTATTATTATAAACGTGCCGGGTGTGTGTACAGTATAATGACTCATGTGACCAACATGGAACAAACACAGGATGCTCACATGATAGGCAAGTGCCTTTACCTCAAGACTACAGTACCAAGACATACTTTTCTGAAAACCTCACTGTTACTGTCATCTTGGTCTATACGATAATTTACTTATAAGCCCATATGGGCTGGGCATACATCTGTATGTAAGACACATAAATAAAAAGAAATATCATTATCATTATACTTTTTATATCGCTACCTTAAACTAACCATAACCATGACCTTAGTCCTAACCATAACCCTAACCCTAACCTTAACCTTAAACCTAACATTCTATCTTAACCATAACCATTAAAACAAACCATAATCATAGTATTGCTGTGTTTGTGACAAGTTGGTTGGGTGTCTTAGTCTACCACAATCATTGTTAATTAGATTCCCAATCTAACTGTTTGTTTTGGACTTATAAAATTACTTACGATACAAAATGTAAATATATGACTTATACAATAAGTAAATATATTAACATACCTTTTTTCCTGTGGTCGTACTGTATCTACGTTACAACAATGTACAGACAGCTATGCACAATCTCTGACCACACAACCTAGTTCTGTCATCAAAACAAAAATGAACATGAATACATTTTAGGGGAGGCTGACGAGGCATATTAAAGGGATAGTTGGGTTTTTTAGACATTAAATGGTATGAACTACTTAGTTAGTAGTGTAGTTGTAGTTGATGAAACGTCATTAGCCTCCTCACCTTCTGGCCCGGTTTCCAAGACAAAAAAAGCATTAATCCACACTATAACATCTTGGTCTATATACTTATTGTTAAGTATACTATATACTTATTGTTTATGTGTCTTGTAAGCCCATATGGGCTGGGCATACATCTGTATGTAAGACACAAAAATTTAAAATATCAATCAATCAATCCATAACATGCAGGCACAGGTATTAATCATCCACAACAGAAAACCACAGTCCCAGAGTATTTCCTATGCTTGATTCACATTGGAACAAGCCACATCACGTGGCAACATGTGTGTCGTTCAAGGACCACTGTTTTCTGTCAAAGTTCTACTTAAGTGAAATAAGCTTTGCTCCACACATCACACGACGATCCCCCTGAAACAGAGTAGGTCACAGCCTACCACATATATAGCTTAGGTTACGTAGGCTACAGCTGTTGATTTGATTAATGACAGCTGGTAGGAGTTTAACAAAAGAAGGAGAAAACACTCTGATTGCAAACATTTACATTTACATTTAGTCATTTAACGTAGTAGTTATTACCTAACATTTACATTTTACATTTACATTTTGTCATTTACATTTACATTTTGTCATTTAGCTGACGCTTTTATCCAAAGCGACTTACACGTTTTGTACACCAGCTCAGCAGGAAGGGTACAACTCTTTCAGCTGGGTAACAATGTTCATCCCAACAGTGTTGAACTTGGGTGATACAGTCTTGAGTGCATAGTAGTAAGAACATAATATTAGCATAGTAGGCCTAGGTAGTAATATAGGCATGGACGATTATTTAGTGGCAACGTGATGGACAAAAGCCAGTACGAAGGTTATTGTTATTATTTTATTTTATCTTTTTCAGATATTGTGTGTTTTCAGCCGACGGCAGACAATTAGTTGTGTTTTTTGGCGGTCCTGACTGTGGTGGGAAGTTTGTTCCACCATTGTGGAGCAAGGACCGAGAATAGGCGGCTTCTCTTTGAGTGCAAATATCCAGTCCCTGTAGTGAATACAGGCCATAACTGCTGCTCCGGGACCTCATGGGGGCAAGCCCTTCACTGTCTCACCAAATATAACACTGATTGCAAAAAGAGACAGGGAGGGGACCATGATGACAGGGAGAGGACCATGATGCAAGAAGAGACAGGGAGAGAACCATGATGACGTCATGCAAATGGCATCCATGCTGATCCCTGCAATCAGTGCCACTCACTCGAGTCGAATGTGGCAGACTGGGGAGTGGTCAGAAGAACCCACGGCGAAATGAGGCAGACTAATGGCATCTGAAGTCCAATGCACTAGCCTCTGTTTTGAGAGTCATGCCTTGGCCGGCTCCCCTGTAACAGAACAGCAGCTCATCCATCTTGTGAATTCCCTGCGTGCGCGTCATACATAACAGCACTTGGGACTGGACACAACAAATGCATCCTTATATCCTCCGTCCTTCTGATGATGAGGTCATACAGACTCTGCCTCTCAGGGACCAGACTATAAGAGCCGGTCTCTCAGAATGGGCAATTGCAGTCCTTGTAACCACACTGCATCATGTCCATGTAACCACACTGTAACCACACTGCAGCAATCATATCCATGTAACCACACTGTAACCACACTGTAACCACACTGCAGCATATCCATGTAACCACACTGTAACCACACTGTAACCACACTGCAGCATATCCATGTAACCACACTGTAACCACACTGCATCATGTCCCTATAACCACACTGTAACCACACTGCAGCATATCCCTATAACCACACTGTAACCACACTGCAGCATATCCCTGTAACCACACTGTAACCACACTGCAGCATATCCCTGTAACCACACTGTAACCACACTGCATCATGTCCCTATAACCACACTGTAACCACACTGCATCATGTCCCTATAACCACACTGTAACCACACTGCATCATGTCCCTATAACCACACTGTAACCACACTGCATCATGTCCCTATAACCACACTGTAACCACACTGCATCATGTCCCTATAACCACACTGTAACCACACTGCATCATGTCCCTATAACCACACTGTAACCACACTCCATCATGTCCTTATAACTCCATCATGTCCCTGTAACACACACACAGATGGATGAAAGTTTAGGCCTGTTATCTTGATGCAACTGCTCTATTACGACATCTGACAACTGAAATAAATCTGCAGGCAGACAATTTACATAAAGTATACATACTGTAGGTTAAATAACAGTGAATGTGAGCATCATATTTGTTCCCAGAATTACTGTATCATGAAGTGACAGCAATCTGAACCAGAACAACTTTTTTTTTATCCACTTTTTCTCCTTATTTATCAATTTTTCTCCCATCCCAATTTCGAGTTTCCAATTCTCCCCTCCCCTGTCTTGAACCTTGCTCGACTATGCCCCCCACTGGTCGGTTGTAGGGAGGATAGAAGCCTTGCATAACGTGTCCCCTCCGGTACACGAGGAGGCAGCCTGTCACATCTTTTCACCTGCCAGCGCGGACTCTCAGTGGCGAGGTGTAACGCATAGGAGGCTCACACTGCCCCCGCTACTTCCTGTCTCTGCTGTGCAGGCGTCCCCCAACCAAATCCCCACCCATCGACTTCCACCCTCTAACTCTGCCAATGAGTTAGTACGAAGGCTGGCCCAAGCCGGAGGCAATGCTGACACCCGGATTCGAGACCGGAGTCTCTTGCATTGGTGACGAGCGCAATCTCCGCTGCGCCACCCAGCCGCCCAACCGGAACTACTTCTGAGGTGTTCCACGTCACGTCATACAGTCATTCTGGGAACAACTGTGATGCCCAAGTCCATTGCAGTGATGAATGACACCAAAATAAAAAGTACAGCTCTGTGATTACTGATTTGTGTTAAAATGTGTTCTATGACTTCTGGCTATTTGCTATAATCTGGTGTTGACAGGATGGACCATACTTGTAAAAAGGAGACATGTATTGTTGTTTTTTGTCTTTTCGTGCGGCTTTGTTGACGATAATAAAAAAAACTGACAATAATAAAAAAAAATACATTTGCACTGGCCTTATCCTTTAAGTTATGGTTACGGTTATGGTTATGGTTATAGTTAGGATTAGGGATGGAGTTTGGTGTGCATAACAAGGCACAACAGTTAATTGGAAATCCAACAGAAAGTCTGCCCTCATGAGAATAGCCCGATGGTGTATACAATTACGGGTGTTCTGGTTTAAGACAGCACAGTTACTTGTATAGAGTTTTATCAGTGAATAATAATGTCAGATTTAGATTAATAAATTGTGCTTTGGCTTTCTTTAAAATCGTCACGACGTAAAACAAAATGACTTAATTTAAATCAAATGAAACCAATATATAGATGTGGAGGCGCTAGTGAGATTGATGACCACGGTCATTGGGGCTAATTAGCTACAGTCTATACATCCTCCAAGTTGAACACATACATCCTAATTAAGCGCATATCTTTAAAAATAGATATTTAGCGTGCGTGTGCGACTGCTGCAAATTAATCTGCCCAGTTATTGAACCTGTGGCGCTGTGCCGAAATTAGAATGTATGGAGACTTTTATGCATGGTTTGGTCTAACTAACCTTTGACCCAGTGCGCTCATTTGTAATTTAGACTTTAAGTCTCAGTGGTGATATTAATGTGTCTGCTGATTGGGATGAAGAATGTGGTGCTGTGGGAATACTTTTCACATTCTCTGTGCAGATATAACTGAACGGGCAGCTGGACACATTATTATTTTTTGTGTTTTGGGGTGCCCAAATGTGCTGTGGTCTATTATATTCACTATTGAAAATAGTATAAAACCGTCAGTATTACAGTATGTCTCTGCCTCTAATATCAATCTAGTGGCTATGATGTCATGCATATTAAGTATATCCGTGGTGGACAGGGTTAGGCTGCCCCCCGTCCACCGGCACTGTCCCCCGCTGCCCCCCCGTCCAACATTCCACTGCTCATCTTGCCCGGACGCCTATATTCGAATACCAACGGAATTGTGCGTTTTGCTAATCTGATTGGCCACGCACGTTTCTGGTCATGTGACATGTGCACCAATCGTGTGACGGCAAGTTCTTTCGACGGTTAAGCTTAGGCCCTTTTTCGAAGTTGGTTAAGGCTAGAGTTTGTCTTAGAGCAGGGCGATAGAACACCAGCCCTGATTCCAAACTCTAACCTTAACCAACTTTGAAAGAGTCTAAGAGTCTAAGCTTAACCAGTGATAAACTAGGCGTTAGGTAGTTTGCAGGCTGTTCGACGTGATTGGGCGCACATGTCACATGACCAGAAACGTCAGTGGCCAATCAGATTTGCAAAACGCACAAAACGGTTGGTATTCGAATAGACGCTGCCCGGACAACAGACTGCTGTCCATGTCCGACAGCGATTAATTGCATGGATGTTGGATGAATAAAGCCTTTAAACATGAATTTGATTTACTTGATGTTGTCACTATTATTAGATACAGTTTACAATTTCTCTCAAGAACTAAACACATCACTTCAGTAATATGTCAGAGAATATGCGTGGCAGCGCTGGTGGACGGGGGGGCAGCTAATTGAATTAGATTAAAATGTATTGTCATCATACAGCACAAGTACACTGTGAGGAAATAAATTTATGAGTGACGGCAACTTGCAAAAAAAGAGAAGTGTGAGTTTGTTAAATATATGCTTTCGACTTTTTTAAGTGGCGTGTGGCGTTTCTTTTTTCGTCACAAAGTCGTCGCAAATATGTTTTAATATGTCTAGGCCTCTACATTTCTATGTTTCATATGCCATGCAATGTTGCGAGAATGCAATATGTCGCTGCTGTGGAAATAAAAATTTTGATTGAGGAAACAAATACATTTGTTATTGTTTGGTAAATTGGGTATTTTTTGTTACAAGGATCGAGTAAGGAACATGCTTACAATTTGCAACCCTAATACTTACGAACATGTTTGAGAATGAGGACCATTTGTTTGTAATTACAAATGAGTGTGGTGCAACCGTGCAAGGTTGTGTTAGAGAATGTCTTTTGCCTTTTGCAGCCATAAGGAGAGTCTTCTGCAATGACCTAAAATGAAGAAGCTCATTTAGCTGACACAGCAAGGTGTGATCATTTATTATCCAGAACATAAGAGTGCATAGAGCAACAGAATGAAGCCTTGCACGTCTATATACTTCATTATCCAGAACATACGAGTGCATAGAGCAACATAATGAAGCCTTTACCGTCTATATACTTCATTATCCAGAACATAAGAGTGCATAGAGCAACAGAATGAAGCCTTGATAATTTATATACTTTATTATCCAGAACATAAGAGTGCATAGAGCAACAGAATGAAGCCTTGCTCATTTATATACTTTATTATCCAGAACATAAGAGTGCATAGAGCAACAGAATGAAGCCTTGCTCATTTATATACTTTATTATCCAGAACATGAGAGTGCATAGGACAACATAATTAAGCTTTGAGCAGCATACCTGTATAATATCACCTTCTTGTCTTCAAAATGTGTAACTTCATACTGAATATATATTTCTAAGGACAATGATGGGAATTAATTCAAATAAAATAGGTCATTGACCAATTTGAAAGATATTGGGGAATTGAGGTCCTTGTCTATGTTCAACGTTTCATCCAAATCGGCCTTGTAGTTTGCAAGATTTGCTGCATAGAGATACACACACGGACAGATACACACACAGGCATATATACACACACGGGCAGATACACACACGGGCAGATACACACACAGACAGATACACACACGGACAAATACACACACAGGCAAATATACACACAGACAGATACACACACGGACAGATACACACACAGGCATATATACACACGGGTATATACACACACAGGCATATATACACACGGGTAGATACACACACGGGCAGATACACACACAGACAGATACACACACGGACAGATACACACACAGGCAAATATACACACAGACAGACACACACACGGGCAGATACACACACAGACAGATACACACACAGGCAGATATACACACAGGCAGATACACACACCGACAGATACACACAACAGATCCACTCGAGTGGCAGTGTTAGCTTAGCCCATTCCTGTCATTGCTGTTCATATTGTATATAGTGACAACCTCTACGGTGTGACTAGACAATACTCAGTCAGAAATACGCCATGTCTAGAAAACCTAACCCTCACACCCTTGTAAAATCAAGACATTGGTCATATTTTGATTGAAACGTCCATCAAATTCACTCTCCCCCCCCCCCGCGCTTGCGCTCGCGGGGGGATTCCCTCCCCCTCTCTCTTCTCCCCTACTGTCCTCCTCTCATCCTCCTCTCCTCCTCGGAGAGAGATCTGGTGGCAGGAGTAGTGATCATATAGCTCCAGCCAAGATGATGGAATGAGTGCCTCAGCCACGGTGCCTCTGGGTGTCCCCCTCCGTACTCTGTCAGGAAGAGGAGCCTGCACTCAGTGCTTAGTGGCAGCAGATGCATTACATTGCGTTGACACTCCAAATTGTCCCCGAGGTGCCCCCCCCCCCCCCCCCCCCCCCCCCCCCCCCAACATTGCTGCTTTGACTGACAGCCCCGGCCTGGGAAAAAGCTACGGCGTTCCCATAATTCACCAGATGTTGTGTGTGTGTGTGTGTGTGTGTGTGTGTGTGTGTGTGTGTGTGTGTCTGTGTGTGTGTGTGTGTGTGTGTGTGTGTGTGTGTGTGTGTGTGTGTGTGTGTGTGTGTGTGTGTGTGTGTGTGTGTGTGTGTGTGTGTGTGTGTGTGTGTGTGTGTGTGTGTGTGTGTGTGTGTGCCCTCTGTGGTCCTGTGGTGGAGTCGTCTCCCCTCCTCTCTCTCTCTCTCTCTCTCTCTCTCTCTCTCTCTCTCTCTCTGTCACATCCCAAGATACACCGAGCTGTGTGTAAAGAAAAACAGATTCTACTTTTTTTTTTTTTTTACTTGGGATCTTTCATTAGCTTGAAGCTGTCATACCGTATAGTGTTTAATGTAGGCTAGTCTACGCTTTAAAGGGGACATGCATTGCTATTCCTTGCACTATTTGGGCAACTTTACACAATTCCTGTGAGTCTATGGAAGACTTTTTTTTACCATCTAACATTTGGGTTATTATTCACATTCTGTTTGACTTGACTTGACTTGACTTGGGGGCGACAGTGGCTCAGGAGGTAGAGCAGTCGTCTGCTAATCCAGAGGTTCCTAGTTCGATTCCCGCTCCTCCCAGACAGCATGTTGTAGTGTCCTTGAGCAAGACACTTAACCCCTAATTTCTCCCGATGTGCAGGTTGGCACCTTGCATGGTTGCCTCTGCCATCGGTGTGTGAATGTGTGAGTGGATGGGTAAAATGTGATGAACAAATTGTAAAGCGCTTTGGATAAAAGCACTATATAAATGCAGCCATTTACCATTGTAGAGGGAGAGAGGAAATTGTATGGGATCTTAGAGCTTTTTCATCATAACTCAAAATACACAAGTCTGTCTACAAGAGTGGCCTAATTTAAACCACAAGTTTGTGAACATTTGGATTATTGTCTACAAATCACTACAATACTGCTAATCACACAAGATGAGAGCAATAATAAGTTACAGTTAGAAGGGAACTGACTCACGTGGTACTCTTCCTGCATAACGTTAGCTGGCGCCAGCATTTGAAATAACTTTTGGTCAGGGGAGTGCCATGGTTTATTCATAGCTTCCGGCTTCGACATGGATGGTCGCATTACACGCAGCTCCCGGAAAAATCAACGCTACAAATCGACAACAAGGTTTTTTGCACATTTTCTACTCTCCCTCCTGTGGATTACGGACTATCTTAATTCACCACTGAAACAACACCAGGCAGAAGTGGAAAGTAGCGAAAGCCCAAAAAAACAGTCCCATTGTTTCTTCTACTTGTTAAATGGCTTGGAGAGTAAACATCGAATCCGGATCGAAAGAAGTTACCCACGACAGGCAAGTTTGATAGAAAATCAATGATTTTCTTATATTTGCTTCTCGCGGGAGATATTCATCAGAACACAGGCCCAGTCATGACTCGAAAACAAACGAGACAGCTAGGTCTGCTGCTCACACAGGAACCGGCGGCTACCGTCACGATCAACGACAACGGCAACATCCCTCCACCGACACCTCTACTAAAAAACACACGAGAGGCTGCAGCGAGAAGGAATGAACCGATAGCCGGCTAGCTAGCATAGCTAGCTTAATCTACCCAGAACAAAGGACAGATGGCCTGCTAGCTAGCGTTGCTAGCAGAGACGACCCAGGACAAAGGACCCCCCCCCCTCCCCACCTACCCCCACATGGACAGTGGCGTCGTTTTTTAGATGTCAGCATCCCCATTGTCTGTGCTGAATGTTTGTTAGTGTTTGGTATTTTTTGTTGGTTTTTAGTACTTTTAAACATTTTTAGTAAGTAGTTTTCATTTGATCCTATAATTCTTTCATTCACCGATTTGTGGACTTTTTTTTTAGTGTCCTGAAAGGCGCCTTATAAATCAAATGCATTATTATTATTATTATCATCCAGGAGGGAAAAGACACTTTGGATAGTAGGGACTGCATCTCTGCCTGTCCTGACCAGGGGCGGGGCTAGGGCAGGGGCGTATCTAGACCCAGCACTTCAGTAGGGCACAGAAGGGCACCAAAAACAAAAAACAAAAATTTGGCCGGTTTTGGCCGGTTTGTGAGCGCAAATGGGTGGATTTTGTAACTATTTTTTTTTAACTTTATTTCGGTTTTAGGGTTAGGTTAGGGTTATGTTATTTAATTATTTTGGGGAGCCAGCCCCCCAAACTCCTGAAATGCATAGAAATCTATGAAATAAATAAAACAATCTGACATTTATATTAAAAAGAGCTAGCCACCCAAACCCCTAAAATACATAGAAATCTATGCATTTTGGAACAGTTACTATATATATAGTCAAGAAAGCATTTAGTCATACTTAAAGTTTAAAGTGCTTTACTTGCATTGAACATTGAACATTGAGGAGACATCATTAGAAAGCACAATGTATGTTTCCATAGTTACGCAGATGACATACAATTGTACATCTCCGCTGAACCAAATGATCACACAGCTATAAATTCCATTTCCGCCTGTCTCTTAGCAATAAACAAATGGATGACGAACAACTTCCTAAAATTAAATGAGGGCAAAACTGAAATCCTACTAGTCGGTCCTATAACAAAAAGAGAAATGTTACAGAGCAATATGGGGCAACTTACTCCTTGGATCAAACCCGAAGTTACAAGTAAGTAAGTAAGTAAGTAAGTAAGTAAATAGAACAAGTAAGTAACCTACACTGGCTTCTGGTAACATTTAGAATTGATTTCAAGGTCCTCCTCCATATATACAAAGTATAAACATTGCGATCATCTACTACTGGTCTATTGAAGGTTCCAAGCCACAGTCTAAAGAAAATCAGGGATGCAGCCTTTGCTAACTATGCACCAAAGTTATGGAACACACTACCTATGGACATTAGGGAAGCTAGATCTCTTTATATTTTCAGAAATAAGCTAAAAACGTACCTCTTCACCATAGCCTTCTAATACACCCCGCTGTTGATTGTACTGTAGCACTATTTTACTCTGACCATTCTATTGTATACTTTTACTATCTATTCTACTATTCTATTATTGCACTGTATTATTGGTGTGCAAACCAGTCAACTTACAAAAAGAGCCTGTTGGAGGATTTCAACAAGATAAATGCAGTGCAAATTATTTCACTATAATATTTCAAAGCGAAGTAAAAGATATTATAATAATTATTTGATCATGTTAAATGATAATTTGATCATGTTAAAAAAGAGAAAATAAAAAACATTTGTAAAAAAAAAAAACATTTTATTTTTATTTATTTTTTTATCAGTGGGGCACAGATGATCATCAGTAGGGCACGTGCCCTACTGATAGTGGTCTAAATACGCCGATGGGCTAGGGGGTGGCTACTTGGGCTCAAGCCCCGAATGTATTCTGAAAAGCCCCGAATCTATTTATAATTTTTTTTTTTTTTTTTTTTTTTTTTTTTAATTCATCATTGTTACATGAAAATATGTTTGCACCAGATTTAGCAGAGGCTAATTTCCATCTGTGGTCTATCCAGCTGCTAACTGTATTTGAGTGAGTTAAGTCTTGGTGTTATGGTAGACTCAGACCTAAGCTTTAAATCACAATCAACAAGTTGACAAAAACTTAATTCTTCCACCTTAGAAACATAGCTAAAGTACGGCCATTTATAAATCAAAAGGACGCTGAAAACCAGATCCATGCCTTTATCTCAAGCCAACTCGACTACTGTAATGCACTCCTTACCGGCCTCCCGAAAAAATACGATGATAACTATTTTATTGCAATGCACTATTGCATTATTTTATTCTATTTTACTAACTATTTTATTGCACTGCACTATTTTACTTTATATCAGTGAATCATAGACGCCTGGCCATAAGAGCATTCGGAGCATCTCTGCTCTCCCACTATTGAACTTGGGGGAGCAAAGGTATGATCTTGCTCCACCACTTTTTGATTGAAAAATATGATATATCCCCCCCCAATATATAAATCGAACCATAACTATGTTATGGTTAACTGAGTTTTATAGTGAAACGAGCAGCTTTATTGGTCAAGATTGAAGGCTCTATATTGCAGGAAATTGCACGTACAGGTTCATTAAATTCAAAAAAAATAAATCAAAAAATAAATAAATAAAAATAAAGGGCACCTATCTGGGCTAAACCCCGGATCTCCTATAATCCTAATTCCGCCCCTGGTCCTGACCAGGAAACACTTTGCAACTGTGATCTCCTCTGGCAATAGTTGGATATTGTAATGTGTGGCGAGGGGTTGCAGCAATTCCACTGAGAGAAACTGGTCTGAGGCTGGATAACATGCCTGTATGCCTCTCGATTGCCTAAGCATGATTTTGAAAACGCGGCCCGGTGTTTCAAAACACACAACTAGCACAACCACACACACAATTATCAGAACACCTCAGATCCTTTGCTAAATTAAACACTTGTCAAAACCATACACTAATTTTGTTACCATATGAAACACGTTTCATATGACTTAATTCTGTTTGAACCAGTTACACACACTGCTGTGCTTAACCTAAAACACATTTAGCAATTCTACTTATCAGTGATTAGAGTACTGTAAGTGAAGTACGCAGAGAATGTGCAAATATACAATAAATTCACCAAACACTACACAAGACCAATGCTGTAGACTGATGAAAATATAATTTATTTATCTACATATACCCAAATCAATGATGCAGACTGATGAAAAAAATAACATTTTCTCTCCATATACCCAAATCAATGATGCAGACTGATGAAAATATAAATGTTCTCTCCATATAACCAAATCAGTCAACATTTCAACATGGAGAATCACAACAATACATGTCCCAGTTTTCATGCTACTATGTGCATAACACTGTAAGCTCAGCAAATATCAGACAAACATAAAATACTGTATCCAGTACAGGTTAAATTACAGTAACACAATTATTTTTTTGAAAAAATTTAAACAGAAAATACTAGACATTATCTCTTTGCCTAGCTGGATCTGGCAAAGATAATTTTTTGTTGTGATTCTCCATGTTGACATGTTGACTGATTTGGGAAAATGGGAGAAAATGTATATTTTCATCAGTCTGCATCATTGGTTGTCTTGTGTAGTGTTTGGTGAATGTATTGTATATTTTCACGTTCTCTGTGTACAGTACTTCACTCTCCTTCCATTTTGGTTGAAGACAGGTGAACTCACCTGCTGCATTTTTATAGTGCTTAAACCTGATTGTGTATCTCAGCCCTGCTGGTCTCTGACAAGAACAAGTTGCAGGTTGAAAAAACCCTCAGCTCGGAACTAGGCAAAATCTGCATATGGCTCGCTGATAACAAACTATCATTACACATGGGCAAAACAGAGTCCATTCTCTTCGGTTCAAATAACAAACTCAGCAAGACCGACGGCTTCTCAGTTACAGTGGGTGACAATATTGTCACAAGGAAAGATGAAATTACCTACCTGGGTTCCATCCTAGAGGCAAATCTTTCCTGTGACAAAATGGCATCCAATGTAATAAAAAAAGTCAACCAACGAACTAGATTCTTGTACCGGATCTCCTCCCTGGTAAACAAGAATACCCTGAAGACTCTGGCAGGAGCACTCATTCAAGGGTACTATGACTATGCATGCACCTCATGGTACCAAAGCACCTCAAAGGCGCTTAAAACAAAATTACAAACATCACAAAACAAACTGGTCAGACTACTACTTGACCTGAACCCCAGAACCCACCTCACCCCTGCCCACTTTGACAACCTAGGATGGCTTAGAGTAGACGACAGAGTACAGCAACTTGCAATGGGCCTGGTCTACAAGATACACTATACGACCGGGGTGCCCATGTACATGTCAAAATACTTTCCAAAGGTCAGTGAATACCACAACCACTACACCAGAGGAAGCTCAACAAATCATGTTAAACCCAGATTCGGATCAAACAAGGGACTAAACACGTTTCGCAATTATGCCACAACAATGTGGAACGCCCTACCCAAAGCTGTAAAGGAATGTGTTTTTATTTTGTTATTGGTGTATATGTGTATATATGTATATTTGTACTCCTGTTGGGGCTTCTTGGACCAGATCAATGTTTTATCTGGCTAAATAAATAAATAAATAAGAAACTGATGATTTGGTCCTGTTAACTTTGAATTTTCTATGGGGACTGCCCAGATCCCTCTCATGGACCGGGACCTCACTTTGAGAACCTCTAATGATTCTAGTTATTCAGTATTCATCTCTAATTACTCTAAAATTGCGTATTTCTGTGTTTAAAAAAAAATAAAAAAAAATAAAGGGTAGACCCCCCCCTCCACCCCCCGGGCTGAAGCCCCCAATGTTTTCTAACCCTAAAAACGCCCCTGGGACAATACCTCAAACCTGACGACATCAATCAAATAACTAACACAAATGGACTGCACATATTTCACCTGAACACAAACAGCCTAAGACCCAAACTCGCCCCCCCCCCCCCCCCCCCCCCTCCTGCATCCCAACGGCAGGACAGCCAGACAAATAAACACATATAGCTTCAATCGCAGTAGAAATAAATATCAGATCAACGCAAGCTTTCAGATACAGTGTCCTTACCTGGTCTCCGAAGTAATGAAAGAAAAATAATCCAATAATCTCATCGCGATTCCAGTTATCCACAGCGATCGTGCCTCCGACGTTATTGGGCATTGCTCTTCAACGGGCGGGCAGGGTCAGTTGTCCAAGCCATCCCTATAAGCGTGTGTTTTGCCTGAGTGTTCAGGACCCGCCCCCACGCCGCAGCTCGGTATAGAAAATAAACGAACCCGTTTCTAACCGGGTGCATTACTGGCCGAAGGCGTTAGAGGGTGGTATAATACCGTCTGCCAGCTTAGACACACTCAGAACAGTATGCACAAGGTGCCCCGCTGAATTATGAATGGATATAGATAATAAAATAAATACTGTGACAGAAACGTAGATCTACGTTTCCGGCACTCAACGATGGGACGACAGCACCGTAGATCTACGTGAACGGCACTGAAAGTGTTACAGGTAAGGCAAACATATTATGCTTCTCTGAAACCAAACTAGACGAATCAGTAAAAGACCCAGAGATAGAAATTGAAAACTACTCAATCGTCAGAAATGATAGGAACAAGTATGGAGGTGGTGTCTGCATGTATAAAGATACCAAATTCATTAACCGTACTGACCTGAATCATGAGGCAATGGAAACTGTATGGGTTGAAATTTTGTTCGAACGGGCTAAATCTGTACTAGTCGGCACAATCTACAGACCGCCAGAATAGTGGCTTTTATGATACACTGGATGGGTGTTTAGCTGGAGTTGAGGATGTAGAAAAAAATCTTATTGGGGACTGGAACACGGATATGCAACGTAAGGAAGCACCCGTCTCCAAGTCCTTTAGTAGGTTTTGTGATCTGCATGGGTTCATCCAGCTAATCACTGTGTGTGATTCAACACAAACTACCATTGATCTCATTCTGACCACTGACAAGTCTTGGATCTCCAATAAAGGGGTTATAGCATGCGGGTTAAGCGATCATTATATGATATTCTGTACTCGCTAAAAGCTAAAACAAAAGGCCGGCTGTCACAAAACAGTCACATCTAGGGACCTCAAAACCTGCTCTAGCGAGGCCTTTAACCAAGAACTGGAGAGCCTGGACTGGTCAGATGAGCTCAGTGGTAGAAACATGGCTTGGATTCAAAACCAAATTCACAACAATACTTAACAACATGGCCCCCCTAAGAACCACGAGGGTTAAAAATATTGTAACTGAAATACTGACCGCTATGAAAACCAGAGACAAAAAATGCTTTGAACTTCATAAAAGTCAGACAAAGCTTGCCAAAAGCTCAAACAGTGATCTCCAAGCCCACATAGTTGAACTCAAAATACAAAGAAACAGACTAAGAAACGATGTAAACACCATGATTAAATCCAACAAAAAAATGACAAAACTGAGGAAAACAAAAACAAACCCGTGAACGTTGGAAATTACTCAACAACCAACTAGATATCCATTGTTTTGTTTAATGAGTATTTAATATATGCCAGAGGCATCCTTCTGATCATCTGAACCTTAAAGGAAAATAAACATCCAATTTTAAGAATTCCTACATGTTTCCATGTGGTCGACCAAAATATTTGTGCTAAAATTCTCATTTTGAATTCAAACCAAATTACTGAAAATGTCCTAACAGCATCTGAACAAGGACCTATGAATATGCAAATTGGCCATACGCACCCATTACTAATTACCAGGAATTCCAAGTCGGCAGCTTATCTTTCATGACAGCTTTCTGTGTAGCTAAAGATAAAGGTGTCATGTCACCTTGTATCTGACCATGATAGGTTCAACCTATTAGTGACATCACACATGCATGTCAACAGAGAAGCTCTCCCTCTCAGGAAATAATGTGAAAAGGGGGTTCTGGTGACCGGTACTGTATAGTCAAAGTCATCATGATGACTATGGTGGTCCAGTTCTACACTGCCATCATCCAGTCCATCCTCACCCTCTCCATCATCACCTGGTTCCCTGCAGCCACGGTCAAGGACAAGGCCAAGCTGCAGCGGGTGATACGATCAGCGGAGAGAGGGTGATCGGCTGCCCCCTTCCCTCCCTCGAGTCCCTACATTCCACCAGGGCCTTGAGGAGGGCGAGGAAGAGCATGGCAGACCCCGCGCACCCGGGTCACGGCCTCTTCATTATGCTCCCCCACGGCAGGCGGCTACGGCTGCCCAAGACATTAAAGTCCCGCCATAGACTCAGCTTCTTCCCCTCAGCAGCTCGCCTGGTAAACGAGTCAGGTGTCCCCCTGCCCCCCCCCCCCCCCACCCCCCGCATTTGATATAGGAAAAAATAAATAATATGGATTCATCTGATCACAGGGCAGCTGGATTAACCATTATCTGAACCAGTTATTTTGGACAAATGTGATCAAATATTTTTTTTTTATCTTTTTTCAAACATGAAACAAAGACATATCACAATAATAATAATAATAATAATAATAATAATAATAATAATAATAATAATAATAATAATAATAATAATAATAATAATAATAATAATAATAATAATAATAATAATAATAATAATAATAATAATAATAATAATAATAATAATAATAATAATAATACATAAAAAGACATCCCAATGCAACAACTTAACACAACATGACAAGACAATAATTGAGACAGACTGCACACAAAAAACACCAAAAACAAAAAGAAAAAACAATATACATGGGCACTCGCTCGCTAATTAATAAATGTATAATTAATCAATAAAACAGTGGAGTTTGATTTATTTCAGTTATACTACTATTATTACATATTAGTGCAAATGTAACAGTACAGTTAGGGGAGAACAGGGATAGTTGTCACACTTTTTACTCTAGTGTGAATTGCTCATCATCAAAACATCTTTCAATAGTCATTCCTACATTAAATTGAAGCTTAAGATGTTGGCTTGAAATGTGTATCCCTCTCATTTTCCAACGTATTGTAACAAAGAGTTAATCACCTATCAAAGACACTCTGACACATTGTGACAACCAACCCCATCATGGGGATGGTTGTCACCAGTGATGCCACAGATTACTTGTAAAAGTAATCCGATTACTGATTATTGATTACTCCTTTAAAAAGTAATCCAAGTTACTTTACTGATTACTTGATTATCAGAGTAACTTAGTTACTTTGAAAGTAACTAGGTTACGAAGTCGTCGTCGTTCCCCCAACCGTTTTTTTTTAAACGCTTTATTGAAAGTGCATAAATTGTTTTTAACTTGTTTCTCTGCACATAACGTAAATTGTTAAACTAGTGCTTCAGCTTCTGTACCATCAAGTATGGTAAAGCAACAGTCTATGATGCTCACAGCATTAGAGCAGCCAGCCAGTGGTTTTACAAAACCAGTGTATATCAATTCACATCTAACAAATGCAGGCTGAACTATTCAATTATATCAACTGTAACTATTAAATTGTTTTTATAAATGTCTCTCTATAAACATACAATCAGTCTCTCTTTAACATGTAAATTAACTGTAAATCTGGCAAATAAGAGCTTTTGATCTGCCACCATCAAATATACATTAATCAAAAGGGAAAGAAACAATCTCTTTCTTTTGCTGTTTGGCTGGCCTCCGAGTCCTCCTGTACCTAGTCGAAGCGTCGGCTAGTGAATGAATGAATGAAAACTTTATTAACAGATTGCAGAATGGGTACAGTACAGTACAGCTCAATACATACAATTGTTAAGGGGATGCAGACCAGAGAAAGACTTTTGTCTTGTTTACATCAGGGTCCCCCAGTGTTGTGATTCCAGATGCTTTCAATGCAATTGGATGTGCTGTTTTTAGCGGTAGACAGTATTTTGTTTCCTCCGCATATGAACGTGAAGTAGTGACTGAGGCTATACGAGCGTTTTGGGATGGAAGTCTGAACAGAAACGCCAAGCGTTTTGGGGTGGAATTCTCCGACGACGGAGCCCTGCTGTCACACGATTGGCGCATATGTCACATGACGTGCTGTGAAGACCCGCCCTACTCTGCCTTTGATTCGCAGACTGTGGATGGGGAATGTGATTGTACCAAAGCAGATGTCACTCACAGACAGAGTGTCCAGTCACGCCGCGGGGACACATTCTTGTGTAACCCTTTCACTGCCACACTACGTCACTCCCAAAAGAAAAACAGCTCAAAATGTATTTCTGACTGTCGAAAACGAAATAAAATACTGCATTCCGCCTGCATTATGAATTTATGATGAGATAGTAACGAAATAGTAATGCACAGCCACTTGGACAAGTAACTGCAATCAGATTACTGGCTTTTAAAGATTAACGCGTTAGATTACTATTTTCGGGGGAAAGTAATCAGATTACAATAACACGTTACTTAGTAACGCGTTACCGGCATC
Source organism: Notolepis coatsorum (assembly GCF_963971535.1). NCBI lineage: Eukaryota > Metazoa > Chordata > Actinopteri > Aulopiformes > Paralepididae > Notolepis > Notolepis coatsorum. The sequence goes on from NC_140173.1 coordinate 141,464,074, forward strand.
ACTGGTTGTCACACACTATGGGGTTGGTTGTCACAATGTGTTTTAATGGGACAAATCTTAAAAAGAAGACAAGAAGGCAGAACTAAATTTAAAAGTTGAATTGCATTGACAAGTTGACAAAATACATAACTTAATGCATCTTAACATGAACATAAACAGGAAACACATATTTAGGCCATCCTATATAACAAAATAAGAACACAATAAATCGGCCTAACAATAATAGCCTACACAACATGTGACAACCAACCCCAAAGAAAATGTGACAACCAACCCCAACTGGAATGTCTTGATAGCATCAAGGCTAACAGCCATCTAACAATTAGTTAGCTAGCTAACAACAATATAAACTATAGCTGTAACTAGGGGGTACAATTCCCTGACTGTATTGAGAGTATGGTATTATTAAACCACTACTTAGTTATGTACTTTAATTACTGGCCATACAGTACATGATATATCTGGTGAACACCCACACAAGAATACGGCAATGACACATAAAGTTCTAGTTAGAGGGATTTATTATTATTAGAGCAGCAACGGTAGGTTACAGATTGAGAATTATACTTGCGCTTGTAAGGCGAAGAACACTTAAAGTAGGTCAAGAGCGTAAGTCCATGAGAATAGTAAGATGGGTATAACTGACGCCACCTGTAGCATAGTAATTACATAAGGCACACTCGTAGTCAGCTGGAGACACTAGGGGGGTTCCCTCCGGTTGTAAGCCGGCAGGGTAGAGGAATGTTCGGGTGCAAAGTCTGGGTCAACGCGGAATAAAGAAGCTCCAGCTATGGGAGTTGGTGCAGTACTCCCTTGGTCCGCAGACAAAGCAACAGCTATAATCCAGTATGCTCGACAGCATGGACGACAGCCAGCCAGCCTCTTCCTAGAGACGGGCTCGAGGGATGCTCCTCACGGGGGTAGATCCCACACGATAGTGGGGTAGACGGTTCTCTGCTCCAGCAGTCACGGTACCAAAGCAATATAATCCAACCAGAAAATGGTTCTGCATTCGCCGGTGTAGATTCTCCTGTGCACTATCCGTCACATTAAACTAGGTTGAACTTGACGTTACTTCACCAAACTATGACACTTTACTATCCTATTCGCACATGTTCTAAGTGCTCTATTTAGCCGCAAGGTTGCTCACTTCACTTGGTCGTTGACTCGTGGTGAAGGCTTTACTAGTAATGAACGAACGATACGTTGAACGAAGTGCTGCTGTTTCCACCTGCGCCGTATTTATACGTAAGGTGAATTATCTAGTGCCAACCTCAGTTCTGTCTTGTATTACTGCGCAAACCTGGACATGTTGAGACATGCCTTGGCGTTGCCTTTGAACTTGCCATTGGGGGTATGGTCGTTGGCGCCTAGGGGTCGCTGTCCAATAGGAGAACGAATATTATGGTCTGGTTTGTACCCAGGTAAAGGGATATTCCGTGTATATATACAAAGAATATACAAGGGATATCAAACGATATACAAATATTATACAAGGGATCTCAAGCAGTAAATATATATATTCGGTTTAATCTGACCCTTTGTAACAGCCGCCTCCTAATTAGTCCGCACCTAATTAGATAAAGCAAAGACAGATTAATCGTCTTGTCAACTACTCAATGTCTGTTGTGGGGAGTAGGGCAATCTACAAAGTCAGTGGGTCATGATCATCATCAAGGGAGTCAGGGAGCCTTGGCAACTCTATCAGCCTCGCCACGGGTCGGGTGTGGCGGTGAGGCAGGTCGGCCCTCCTGGGTATACTGGGCTGTGCTCGGCTGTGTCTCCACATCCTCCGTCTGTTCCTCTTGTTTGGTCTGTACCCCGTCTGAGGAGGGGCCGGTTCCGGCCGCACCATCAAGGAGTCGCTTGGGGTGCTGGGTTCGAGGTCAGCTACGTTGCTTGGAGCGCAGCTGAGGGGGGTGGAGTTCGGAACTCCCTCTTCCTGTGCCCACGGTTCTCTCACAGGCCTCTCGTCTAATGTCAATAGCCTCTCAACGGGCTGTACGGGAGAGTGGCCGGTGTCGCTCACCTTTGTGTGCAGGCAGCGTGTAGACGTGGGTTGACTGTCAAGTCCGTAGAGGGGGCCCTGGAGCGTCCACCCCAGTCGGGTCTAAACCGCGACTGGGCATCCTTTGGGTCCGATGTGGGCCGCCTCAATTGGGAGAATGAGGTCCGCGTGGTCGGAGCCTATAAGCAGGGTCGGTGTGGCGCCGTCGATAAGCGGTATAGGTAGTCTGCGTAGGTGCTCGTACTTCGCCATCAGCTGTGGGATGGGGTAGGTGTACTGTGACAGGCCTATGTCGTGGCTGGTGAAGACGTTGGTGATGCTATACTGCTTCTCGGGCTGGTCCACCGCTGCTATCTTGAAGGAGACATTTTCACCCTTTATGGTCTTCTGGTCTCTTCTAATGGTACGGATTGTCATTGTTCCTTTGGCACCCCGCAGACCCAGCCGGGCTGCGGCGGATGCGAGGAGGAGAGTCTTTTCAGACCCATCGTCTAGGACGGCGTAAGTGTCCAGGACCTTGTCCTCGTAGCTCAGGAGCACTCTGACCACTTTGATGAGCACTCGGGGGGTCCCGCTATGCTTGGGGTCTATGTGGAGCACTCCTGTTGGTCGGTTGCCTTGTTTGGTTAGTCTTCGCTGGTGGGCCCCGCACAGTGCTGCGCTGTAAGCGGCGCCCGTCTGGGCCGCCTCACGCCACTGATCAACTTGGACGGGGTTCAGTGTCTTGTATTCGGCGCACTGTGCCAGCCAGTGTTCGCCGTCGCAGTAGGTACAGACCATCTCCCCTTCCTCTTTGGCGGGGGAGTTGTGACTCGGCGGTGGTGGCGCCGACTCGGGGTAGTACGGGTGGCACTGTCGGTCCCTGTGTCTGCTGCCACCGTCGGGACACCAGGGGGTGGTTTCAGGCCTGGTCTGTGGTGACACCGCCTCGGCCTGGTACATTACCGTGACGGGCACACTCCGGCCCCCTGGCGGACGCTTGTTGATGTCGTGCAGGACCTCCAGGTGGGCGCCGTCGCACTTGCTGCATTTCTTCTTTAAACGGCACTCAGCTGCCATATGGCTGCGCACGCAGCGGAAGCAGCGGTGGTGGTCTTTGATCCACTGACTCACCTCGTCCGTGGTCAGCTTCTTGAAAGTGTCACATTGATACAGCCGATGTTCCTGTTCACAGTACTGGCATTCAATCTTCCACTCCCCTTTGGTCGGGGGGTTGCTGTGGTTCTCGTGCTGCGGCACTGACTCGGCCTGGTGCATAACAGTCACTGATCGGTGGTTATCATTAGATCTCCGAGGTCCATCTCTTGGGCTTGGTCCACTCCACACGAACGTATCCAGTCGTAGGCTGCTGACTTCTCTCGCGAGGAAGTCGGCCAGGTCTAGGAGGGATGGCTCGGGACCGTCGGGATCACGGTGGTCTCTCTGCCGCCGAAAGCGCTCTTGGCGGGCTGGAGGGAGCTTCTCTAGTATTCGTTCCACATTAGAGTTAGCATATAGTTCATGTATCCCTTTTTCCTTTTGGGACCCCAGCATCCCTACCAGGGATTGTACCTTGATAGAGAGGTCATCCAATGCTCTATTGTCTTTGGCTGGGGGGAGACGATCAATATTCCTTATTTTTTGTATCACGTAGTCCCATATGCGTCCATAACGCTGGTCGAGGGCCACTAGAGCCGCGGAGTATGGGGTGCTTGAGTTGGAATATGCCAGCGCTATATTATGCGCTCTGGGCACCTTGAGGTGCTTGAGGAGGATGGCATATTTGTACGACTCATCGGGGACGTCGGACATCATAGTCTCCAAGCACATCCGTAATTCCGTGTACTGTGCTCTGTCCCCGCGCGTAAAGTCTGGGAACGTCGGTGTGCCAAGGTACGATGCCATGGATGGCTGGCACATTGGTGAGTGTAGGGGAGGGGGCCTCCTGGGCGCGTCTCCCCGTACGTGTTGTCGTGGGTTGGTACTTGGTGGGTACCAGGGGCCGGGTACCCAGGTGCTGTTCCTCGGTGCTGACTGTACGTCAAACTCACCCGTGAGTTGGGTCGGGGGTTTGTAGTGCAGTGACTCGGGGGTGATGTCGGGGCTGTACTGGGCCTCCTGGTCCAGAGTACGTTGCTGCTGGTCGGGGCTGTACTGGGCCTCCTGGTCCAGAGTACGTTGCTGCTGGTCGGCTTGACATTCCTCCTCTTCCTCTTCCTCTGCTAGGTCCTGGAGTCTTCTAGTCAGTCTCTCGGCTACGTAGGCCGGTTCTTCCCGGTGGCTGGGTCTCGTGTGGACCGGTCGGGGAGGGGGGTCGGAGACGTAGACAGGATCCTCTTGTTGGCCGGGTCCCGGGTCGCTTCGTCGGGTAGGGGAAGGTGCCCTAGACCCTTGTCGTGATGATCTCCGGGAGCTCCGTGCGGAGCGAGGGGGTGTTGCCATGGCAATCAATTGTTCTATCATCTGCGCCTGCAGCCGGTCGCGCTCTGCTTCGCGCTGGGCATGGGCGGCGTCGCGCTCTGCATTGGCGGCGTCGCGCTGTGCTTCGCGCTGGGTATTGCCGGTGTTGCGCTGTGCATTGGCGGCGTCGCGCTGTGCATTGGCGCTGGCATGGGTGGCGTCGCGCTGTGCATTGGCGGTGGCGCGCTGTGCATCGGCGCGGCCTCTTTCAATGTTCTCTTCCGTCTGAAGGCGTCTGGTCTCCAGTCTTATATGGTCGTCTTCACTCCTTTGTTGCGCCTAGAAGCGCTCTCGCTCGGTTGCAGCGTGTTCACGCTCACTAAGGGCTTACGCTTGGAGTTGCGTGTGAAGGCGCTCTCGTTGGTCTGCAGATTGTTCGCGCTCGCTCGTCTGTTGAGCCTGGAGGCGCTCTCTTTCCATGGTAGAGTGTTCGCGCTCACTAAGCGTCTGTGCTTGAAGTCGATCGCGTTCACCCTGAAGTCGATCGCGTTCGGTGGAGGCTGCCAGGGTGGCGATGAATGCCTGCGCCAGCATCTGGTCCGCCTCGCTGGGGGATGACACTGACGGAGGTGATCGGCTTCTGACAGTGCTCGTTGGAGATCTGTTCTCTGGGCGCGCCTCGAGATCCATCTCCTGGGCGCGCTTCTCTTCTCTTGGTTGTGTGTCGGGTTCTGTCCCCGGAGCGCTTTCTTTATCCTGGAGCTCTCCGGGGACTCTCCCGGTGACGTTGTCTGGAGGTATAGTCTGGTCATGTCCCACCTGGTCCCCCCCGTGAGCTGAGTCAGTTTGGTCTGAATCCACTGGGGTCTCTACTGGTCGGGTCGCCTGGTCGGTAGGATTTGACATGCTTTGACTATCCGCTTTATCCGCATTTAACGTCTGTTTAAAGCTAGGTATTAGACTGACAGCGTAGTCCTCTAGATAGGGAGGTGGCTGACGTCTGCGCTGCGGGCGTTCTAGCTTGGGAGAGCCGCTTGGGGAGTGTTCACCGCTGGCCATGGTTAATATCAATATTATATTAGATATTACACTGATACCCTCCGGCTCGAAGGACCAATTGTAACTGAGGGGTACAATTCCCTGACTGTATTGAGAGTATGGTATTATTAAACCACTACTTAGTTATGTACTTTAATTACTGGCCATACAGTACATGATATATCTGGTGAACACCCACACAAGAATACGGCAATGACACATAAAGTTCTAGTTAGAGGGATTTATTATTATTAGAGCAGCAACGGTAGGTTACAGATTGAGAATTATACTTGCGCTTGTAAGGCGAAGAACACTTAAAGTAGGTCAAGAGCGTAAGTCCATGAGAATAGTAAGATGGGTATAACTGACGCCACCTGTAGCATAGTAATTACATAAGGCACACTCGTAGTCAGCTGGAGACACTAGGGAGGTTCCCTCCGGTTGTAAGCCGGCAGGGTAGAGGAATGTTCGGGTGCAAAGTCTGGGTCAACGCGGAATAAAGAAGCTCCAGCTACGGGAGTCGGTGCAGTACTCCCTTGGTCCGCAGACAAAGCAACAGCTATAATCCAGTATGCTCGACAGCATGGACGACAGCCAGCCAGCCTCTTCCTAGAGACGGGCTCGAGGGATGCTCCTCACGGGGGTAGATCCCACACGATAGTGGGGTAGACGGTTCTCTGCTCCAGCAGTCACGGTACCAAAGCAATATAATCCAACCAGAAAATGGTTCTGCATTCGCCGGTGTAGATTCTCCTGTGCACTATCCGTCACATTAAACTAGGTTGAACTTGACGTTACTTCACCAAACTATGACACTTTACTATCCTATTCGCACATGTTCTAAGTGCTCTATTTAGCCGCAAGGTTGCTCACTTCACTTGGTCGTTGACTCGTGGTGAAGGCTTTACTAGTAATGAACGAACGATACGTTGAACGAAGTGCTGCTGTTTCCACCTGCGCCGTATTTATACGTAAGGTGAATTATCTAGTGCCAACCTCAGTTCTGTCTCGTATTACTGCGCAAACCTGGACATGTTGAGACATGCCTTGGCGTTGCCTTTGAACTTGCCATTGGGGGTATGGTCGTTGGCGCCTAGGGGTCGCTGTCCAATAGGAGAACGAATATTATGGTCTGGTTTGTACCCAGGTAATAATAATAATAATAATGACTTGGATTTATATAGCGCTCTTCACTGACCCAGAGCGCTTCACATAGTTCATTATTCGTTCATACACAGTCATACCGGTGGTGGTAAGCTACAATTGCAGCCAGAGCTGCCCTGAGGCAGACTCACGGAAGCGTGGCGAATAATCAACGCCTACGGCCCCTCCGACCACCACCAACATTCATTCACATGCATACACATTCATATGAGGCAAGTAGGTTAAGTGTCTTGCCCAAGGACACAACGGCAGTGGGATGGACATGGGCTTGAGCGGGATTCGAACCACCAACCCTTGGATCATTGGACAACCCGCTCTACCCCTGAGCCACGCCGTGTATATATACAAAGAATATACAAGGGATATCAAACGATATACAAATATTATACAAGGGATCTCAAGCAGTAAATATATATATTCGGTTTAATCTGACCCTTTGTAACAATAGCTATCCCTTCACACTTTTTAAGGGTAATAATTGTTTCATTATAAACCAATTGTGTAAAAGCCTAGAAGAAAAATACTGAGGAGCGGAATATTTACAAATGGACATGAAAAACACAAAAAGTCCTCTCACCTCAAGTTCAGCTGTTTCACTCCAAAGATGACAATGTAGGTGAACTCTGACCCCAATTCTGGAAATTTAAATACCAAAATATGGGAGACAGGACCCTCTGGTGGTGAAATATAATGAATGTGACAATGTCCCCCGTTCTCCCCTACTGCATATAAGTAACTAGTAAGAGTAGGTAAGGGATATGTACAGATATGTTGACAATTTCAACACTACGCCATATTTGTATCTATTTATTACAATGATTTGCACGACATCCCTACCTCATTCTTGCATTTTTGCATTTTAAAAAGCTTGCATGTTGTACTTCACTTGTACTTGTACTTTAGGTTGTACTTTAGTTTGTATATTGTATATTTTATATAGTGTTTGGCCTTTATATATTTTTTACAGGGACCTATTCATTAGTAATAACTGAAATAGTATTACAAGAACTTCTAGCCATTAGTAATAACTGGAATAGTATTATAGTAATTAGTAATCATTTGAATAGTATTACATGGGGATCTCCAGTCATTTGGCATAATTGTGAGGCTGTCTGTGATCTTAATCCCATGTGAATCTGCCATGTCTTTAATTTGTAAAGTAAAAACGTCCAGAGCTAATTAACTACCATAATAACACACATGCCATCTGATAATATCAGTTCCGTGTGAATCACAATCTCAGTAACTTTGGGGTTATAATTTGTTCTTGGTAGTAATTTAGTATAATCAATACAGGAAGGTTTTAAATGCTGTAACTATTAACCAATTCATTATCGTTCCCCTGCTGGATTGTCATAGCTTTGATTTATCATTGGAAAACTATTTAATTCATCTGCATGATTACATTTTGTGCACAAGGCAGTGCATTTGTCTTTGTTATAAATTAATTTGAGGCCATTTGAAACAATAGGTCTCATTCCCGAATATTTTCCAAAGAGTTATCTTGGAAGACTCATCTTGGAACCGACTGAGACAGAATATACGACAAGTTCACTCTGAGTCCCCAACGCGTGGGAAAGATGTCTTACAGTAAGTGGCTCAAACTATCACAGCTGAGATACCCACGATGAGGAATGTCACCGCTCTGATACATGAACGCGCGTTCCTGTCTAGGTCCTTTGCATACAAAACAACGCCTCCAGAGCTCCTTATAAGGCAGGCTCCCTCTGTGCCGTGTGCAAATGAAATCGAGTAAAGTCGAGGGTTTAGACTAGAGGTGGGCATAGATATTTTTTTTTTATCTAGATTAATCTATCTGCAATCCTGGAGTTAATCTAGATTTATCTAGATTAAAATGGCTCATTTGAAGTCTGCCGAAAGCATTCAAAATATGTGTGTTCTACCTAGGGATGGGTATCGTTAGGATTTTATCCATACTAATACTCTTATCGATACTGCTTAACGGTTCGACATTGCTTTATTATTTATAACTTCATAAATAAATATTATTTCTTCAGCAACAGCAGCAGCAATGTTATTTTATATAACTTTATAAATAAATTATAAATAAATATAATAAATACATATTATTTCTTCAGCAACAGCAGCAACAATGTTTTAAATGTGTCTGAATTATAGACTTTTTATAATAAACAACAAATCTAAGATAAAAAAAAAACTATATACACTGAATGATTAGTTGTTACCTAAAGCCCTTGGACTCCACTGTAGAGAAGGGGTGCAGGTCTTTGACAACAAACTGGGTCACAGCCCTGTGACACTCGTTCACCCTATCCTCTGTCATCCTTACTAGCTGCTAGGGTGAAGGGACTTTGCTTGGCTGGTACTGGTGTTGGTAGGAGGGGTGGGCTGGGACATGGTGGCTGCAGCCTCAGCCTGACGAATGACGATCTATAAAAGGTGGGCATCTTTCAAATATATTTGTAGCTAAACAATTAGCTAAGCAATTATATTTTATTTATTAGCCTATTTGTAATAATTCGTTATTAGCTAACTCTGTATCTTGGCTTACCTGCAGTGGACCTGGATGGAGATGGAACACTGCGAGAAAAGCAGTCGGAAACGGCGCATTTCTGCAGACTAATGTTATGTTTTGACAACAGATGTTTTGACAAATTGCTTATATTGCCACCCTTACTTGCAAATGTTTTATTGCACTTGTGGCAACGTGCGTTGTCGGCATCGACTTTTGTAAAATGTACCCAGACTTTCGTTTTGTTCTCTCGGCCATGATGAGCGCAGAGCTCGGTCTGGGGGAGTTCAACACGGAGCCACGGACAGGCCCCTCCCTTAACCCGTATCTGCATTTTGTGTGAGTGTGTGTGGCTAGCTTCTCGTGCAGACAGAGAGAGGAGAGGAGGCCCAACTTGGAGAATAGATTAACAGCGGCAATTTATTTATCGCGCGATAACAGTCCGCCGTTAACTTAGCCCGGTAACGGCGTTAACGGCCCAGCTCTAGTTTAGACACACCTGTTCAGCTCATTAAATGCAACTAATGATGCAGCTGTGTGAAAATGGTGGCAGAAGCGCTTTGCGACCGATCAAAATGAGATTAGATTAATGTATTGTCATCATTATACAGAATACAGGCTACTACTCGTGACCACCTGCCACAGCGCGCGCACCCCCCCCCCCCCCCCCCCCACACACACACACACACACACGCTCGCAGTACTGTATAGTCTACGTGCGTAATGAATGAACGCGGTAGGCTTATATTATTCTAATGACTTGTTTTATTAGGAGATCGCAGATACAGTCCACCAGTCCGCTGCCCACTCGGCCTTAATATGTGTACTGTACTTACTGTATAGGGCAGAGCATATAGTATCTACTAAATACTAATGAAACAAGTCATTAGAATAATATAAGCCTACTGTTCATTCATTAGACACGTAGGCTATACTGGCGCACACAAGACTTATGGAATATTAATGCAGTCTATTTCCACTTGATTAGCTTTAGTTCTTATTTATTTATTTATCCACTATCATTTGCAGTGTTGGTGTAGTAGGCTACACAGTGTATTTCAATATCTGTTTTATTGATTAATGATATATTTGAAGGAATGCAAGTTATATCTATATCAAACAAATGTTTGTCCCATTAATCATGGGATATATTGCATGTTGGCTCTAACCTGCATTCTTTCAAATGTATAATTAATCAATAAAACAGATATGTAACAAATAAGAAATACAAATTCCACAGAAGGCATTAAATAATTATTATTTTCAATCATTTAACAATAATTGCATAATTGTGTTTGAATATCTGAGTAATTAAAGTAATTATACATTTGTCCAAAATAGCTGGTTCAGATATGGTTAATCCAGCTGCCCTGTGATCAGATGAATCCATATTATTTATTTTTACAACATCCGCGTAATTTCTTATCATACAAATATTGTCATATTTATTTACATATTATTAATTCCAAGGAGGCCTGTAGGGTTGACATGAAGGAATCACTATGATTCCTCCCAAATAAAGCCAACATGGAGAACACAGTCTGTCAAGTTAATACAAATTTCAATCAGTCAATCAATCATAAGTGTGCTCCTCAGCACTCTTAAATTCTGCTCTCAGCCACGGCCGAATCCGATCTCAGGGACATTAGGGGAATCTCGCTATCAGCCGTAATATGTCTTAAATCGGCAGAAATTTGCCTGAGAGCACATTTCTTGTCGTAAATCCGTTCGGGAATGAGACCCAACGATCTTCGTTCAGTGAGAACCATGAGAACAGTGAGAACCATGTGGGCGTGTCTGGTTCAATCTCAGGAAATCTCTGTATAAGTAAATCCTGTGTGAATGCACATCGGGGGGTAATTATATGACCACGGGTCCCCATGCAACCTAGTACTAGTCCAGTGTGAATAGGGATGGGGAAATATTTCACACCAGATTCTTCACTATGGTATAATAGAACTCAATTAAAATACTTGTTTTGGGTGGGGGGGTGAGTATAACGCAAGAAATTAAGATTAGATGAGATACGATATTTCTTTATTGATCCCCTTGGGAAAATCTGGGCACCATAGCGGTATGGGGGAGGGGGGAGGGGAGGTGCAGGTATGGGCAGGCTAACAGAAGAAAGACATAAATATAGGCAATAAAACTACAGTAAAGATACAACTAAGCAGTGTAATCAAAGGTGCAGATGAGGCGGGTCTGTATCGACACGGTAGCTGTAATGATTACTGAAATGCTATTAGTAACACATTACATTACCGCTAAAAGCATTACTTTCCCAACACTGTTGGTGAGCAGGAATAGGTGTAGGGGTAAAAAAAATTATGAACCTACCCTTTAAATGACCTTTTTTGAAAGAAAAGATAACAAGCACAAAACCGACTCACAGCGTGACTAACATTATGTCGTGTAGGCACTGCCAGTTGTGAGACCATATGTCATTCCTACCATGTTGCGTGTGTTAGTATGCAAAGCATTCATTAATCCCTCTGGTATATTGCGTTGTGTTCAAGGTGCCCCCCACCCCCCCCCCCCCCCCCCCTGCAAGCATTTAGCCAGACGATAAAGCAGTTTCACATGTGTTAAGAGGCAGCTAACGCTAACCGTGTAGGCAGTTAGCTTAGCAATAGGTTTGTACAATTTAACGTTCAGTCAGTGTTACAAATAAATGTGTTGAAAACAGCACCGCATCCACAGTATATAATGAGACAATGCTGAATTACATGTGGTATTTATTCAGAGAGCCGACGTTATACAAATGTACTATAACCTAAATGAGCATTCGCTCACAATTTAATCTTAGCGCATGTCGCGGCGCTTCGATTCAGAAGGACCGATCTGTCGGGTTATAGCTCGGAAGCCGCCTACATGGTCTGCACATGCATTCTACTAAACATCCCTCACTGAACGTCCACTAGTAAGCAAGTGACTATAATTTTGGCATAGCAAGGAAAAACAAGCGTATACAGTAGAGGCTACATAGACTCCAGGGAATTGTTGAAAAGACAAGCCGGAACCTCCCCAAATGATGATGTGTGGGGCCCCTGGCCATTGAAACGCTTGTTGTCTGGGGCGACAGTGGCCCAGGAGGTAGAGCAGTCGTCTGGCAATCCGGAGGTTCCCGGTTCGATTCCCGCTCCTCCCGGGCAGCGTGTTGATGTGTCCTTGAGCAAGACACTTAACCCCTAATTGCTCCCGATGAGCAGGTTGGCACCTTGCATGGTTGCCTCCGCCGTCGGTGTGTGAATGTGTGAGTGAATGGGTAAAAATGTGAGTAACAAATTGTAAAGCGCTTTGGATAAAAGCGCTATATAAAAACACAGCCATTTACCATTTATGAAAGCTACATATTTATAAAATCGAAATAGCATTGTGAGGACACATTCGGAAAAAAAAACATCTCATAGGGTTAAAGTACCGTAGTGCCAAGTGTATTCCATAGTTCGCTTTTTGCAGCAGAGAGGCTGCTCTAAGGAGCAGGCAGGCTTAGTGCTCTGTGTAGCAGCAGCAGCGGCAGCCAAAGCACCAGAGGAATTCTTCAGACAGGCAGAACATTACAAGGCGTTCCCCAGGCTGCCTCGCACAAGTCCCCCACACAACATCTCTGACTGCTGATCTCCTTAGTCACCCTGGCCCTCCGTCTCCCTAATGAACCAGGGCAAGAGGAGCTCTCAGGCTTAGCCTTCCCCTCTTACCCTAACTTAACTAGATACCCCCCACCACCACCCCACTGCGCCGTCTCTCTCTCTCCCTCTCTCTCTCTCTCTCCCTCTCCAGCTCTCTCTATCTCTCTCTCTCTCTCTCTCTCTCTCTCTCCGTCTCTCTCTCTCTCTCTCCAGCTCTCTCTCTCTCTCTCTCTCTCTCTCTCTCTCTCTCTCTCTCTCTCTCTCTCTCCCCCCCCCCCCCCCCCCCCCCAAACCACCAACCCTCAGACCAATCTGTCTGCGGTACTAAACACACAGCCCCAAAAAAACCCAAACCACCCACCCTCAGACCAACCAGTCTGTGGCACTGACGTATTATTAGACTCATACACTCTCCAAGGGGGAAACAGTGAGAGCCAAGAGCTGGAAAGATGAGATATGCCACAGGGCGCTACTACAGTAGTTCCATTAAAATGGCATTCACCAGTTTGTTATCACGGGGGCCCCCCCCCCCCCCCGACGTTCTCTGGGATGTAGTGGGGCCTGCCGACCCGTGACCATCTCATCTATCTTTCAGGATTTGAGGGAACTCGCTGTGAAATTGACACCGACGAGTGCAACTTGAGCCCGTGCCTGAACCAGGGCCGCTGTGTGGACGAGGCCAACAGCTACAGGTGAACGATACATAAATAAAAAGAGATCATACCATGTTTAGGCACACACACACACACACACACACACACACATACGCACACGCACGCACACACATGCACACACACACACACACACACACACACACACACACACACACACACACACATTCATAGAGCGAGCATACGATTGATAAGCTCAAATGTACCCATGTATGAAACGTTTTCTTCTAAAATGAAATAAAATGAAATGATGGCATTGCATGAAAGTAAAGGTCGTTATGCATTTTTGAGGCTGCAGTTGTATGTACTTATCAAACAGTATACTGTATCAGGTAATTCATTCATTCCAAAATGGGTCTTTGAATGGAAGCCCCTCATATCTAACCAATGACATCAATTCCCAGACCATTTTATTGCTTTTTGTCCTTAAAAATATAGACACATGAGCCAGATATCTCTTTTGTCATGCGCGACCTGTTTACAATAGACATATAAAAGGATTACGGACAAACAAGTGCAGTTCAGACAAAAATCCAAACATCAACAAACATGTATTAAATTAAATCAAGCAACATCTCAAATATCAGTTCAAAACCTTTCTGCCGTTTGTTCCATTTGTACGATGCATAATATCTAAAACCAGTTTTGGCCTGTTCAGTTTTTACATGGTGGTGTATCTAAAGCGAAGTAATCCTGTGACCTGGTACCATATGTGCTGTATTTAAAAGCAATCAAAGAGAAGAAATAATAGGGACTTTCTATAAGCAGAGCCTTAAAGATAAATAAAATGCAATGCACATTCCTTCTCTTAATTAAAGAAGATTGTGAGGTTTTAATGAAGTTGCCAATGCCAACGGATCACAATAACTGTCCGCTATCCGCTCAGAACTTGACGAGCCGACCACGTTACTTATCAGAACCACGTCTCGTCTGCTTGAAATGAGGTTATACTTTCATACAGTGTTTCCACCACAAGAGACTAAAACAGCCAAACCGACCGTGTGTGTTGTGAGTCCCTGCCCTTTGCTTCACGAGCCATAAAATAACCATTCCATTGCAGGATCAATAATTCACTATGTGGGGGTGGAATTGAGGTCAGGTTTGATAAACAACTCTCTGAAAACTTTAACCGACCTCTCATTAAAACATGACGTGTTTTTCTTTTACATTGTAGTACAGTCAAAAACACTGTAGCCCGCAATCGACCTGAATGCGATGTGTAATTAATATCATGACGTTCCTATCGATCGTCTTTTACTCTCTGCGCACGTGCCTGTGAAAAGAGAGAAAAAACGAAAGGGATTTTCTGTTTTGCATGTGAGGAAAAAACATCAATATTAGAGATTTCTTCTTCTTCTTCTTCTTCTTCTTCTTCTTCTTCTTCTTCTTCTTCTTCTTCTTCTTCTTCTTCTTCTTCTTCTTCTTCTTCTTCTTCTTCTTCTTCTTCTTCTTCTTCTTCTTCTTCTTTCTTCTTTCTTCTTCTTCTTCTTCTTCTTCTTCTTCTTCTTCTTCTTCTTCTCCTCCTCCTCCTCCTCCTCTCCTCCTCCTCCTTCTTCTTCTTCTTCTTCTTCTTCTTCTTCTCTTCTTCTTCTTCTTCTTCTTCTTCTTCTTCTCTTCTTCTTCTTCTTCTTCTTCTTCTTCTTCTTCTTCTTCTTCTTCTTCTTCTTCTTCTTCTTCTTCTTCTTCTTCTTCTTCTTCTTCTTCTTTCCAGGTGCGCCTGCGAGAGGGGATTTTCTGGCCTTCGCTGCGAGGAAGACATCAATGAATGCGCCTCGGACCCTTGCCACAACGCCGGTGTTTGCCAGGACCTTGTGAACGGGTCTGTATACTGAATGAAGGCAGCTCTCGGGGTGCCGTTTGACTATTGTGCCTCGTCCTCGTTTTTGTTTATTGTTCGATAAAAACCTGACAAATGAATTGAACGCTTCGAAGGCCGGGGCTGAAATGTCTCATTTTTAGACGCGTTTGTTCTGAAAGGAGAGCAGGGACAAAAGAGAGATAACAATATTGTGGGGAGGGGCGTTACATAAAGATCCCAAGAGGTTCTTCCTCCAAATGGTTTGGGCTTATATACACGAGCTTCTCCTCTTATCCCTGACACACATAGCAAGACGACGCATGGTAAAGACATAAGACGCAAATCGCGGGAACATCATGTGTCTAGATTGGGGCTTTTTTGTTGAGCTCTCTCTCTCTCTCTCTCTCTCTCTCTCTCTCTCTCGCTCTCTCTCTCTCTCTCTCTCTCTCTCTCTCTCTCTCTCTCTCTCTCTCCTCTCTCTCTCTCTGCTGTGCTTAATGGGAGCCTTGGGGCCGGCGGTTCAGGCTTAGTCGGACAGATGGGAGGGTGGGGGCGGGGGGGGGGCGGTGGGTGTTGGATCTCTGGGCCAATTTACGTCCTAAATGGTTTGTCTCCAGTTTGTCTCTCTGTCTGTCATGAACGGGCTCCCATGTGACCCCAGGGCTCCGGAGCTCGGAGCCCCCCACCCCCCCCCCCCCCCCCCCACCTTATTGAACAATCCTGGGAGTTCACATCAGGTGTGCCTTTAAAGTCGCCACCTCGAATCCGGCTGTCAGCGTTGCCTCCGGCTCGGGCAGGCCGTCATACATACCGTCAGCTTTTCATTGGGGGTTGTTAAAATCTCGAGGACTTTTAGACCGCAGGAGGACATTTCTTTATTTTATTTTAGTTCAGAGTTCTGTCCGATGCTATTCGTTTCCTGACGTGGCTGATGAGTGGGAGAGAGTCTGAGTCTCTACGACCCAGTTCTAGGAAAGAACCGTTTCTTTTGCTCTCTTACTTTAAAATGTTTTAAATAAAATTAGTTCCAAGGTGCTTTACAGCAAAGACGAAACTAAATGCAATTAAACGGTAAAATAACAAACAAAAAGCACGACTTGGAGGGACAGACACAATTAAAAAATAATGAAGAAAAATGGGTTTTATGTTTAGCTTTTTTTAAGAGGTTAAAATCAACGAACGAAGCCAGTGGGCTGTTGCTGATGGACAGAACACTGAGCCAGTGACCTCTCTGATGAGCGAGACGGGATGATGTCACCAGGGGAGCTTGAGAACTTCATGGAGATAATTTCCATTAGAGCGTGTTGTAGAGAACAGGCTCAAACCAGCTGGGTTCAGTGGAGAGGACGACAGGAGCCGGGCAGCAGGGGGAGAGATATTTAACCTTATGTTTTAACTTTATTGATGGCCGTTTTTTTATTTTTTGTTATCCACTTTTTCCTCCCCATTTTCTATTTTCTCTCCATCCCAATTTCGTATTTTCCAATTCTTCCCTCCCCTGTCTTGAACGTTGCTAGACTATGCCTCCCACTGGTCGGTCGTAGTGAGGACAGAAGCCTTGCAGCACGTGTCCCCCTCGGTACACGAGGAGGCAGCCTGTCGCATCTTTTCACCGCAGCAGCTCGAACTCTCAGTGGCGAGGAGTAACGCGTGGGAGCTCACGCTGCCCCCGTCACTTCCTGCTTTTTTTTTAATGTCTTCACACTTTGTAGGAGAAGCTTCTAAATTGCACTTGGGGTGTTTGGGGGATGGGGGGGGGGGGGGTTGATAACATAATTAATAGTGCTAAACAATACCCTAGGATTATGGGTGGTATTTAGAGATAAGGTCAGAAACGTAATTAGCTCCCTGCATCTCATACTGCACTCTGATAGCTGGCCAGTAGGTCTTTCAGAATGTCATGAGATACTTGAAGTTTTATCTTTTTTTCCATTTCCGTTCAGCTAATCCACATTTTATCCTCCTAAATGGTTTGAGGGTTGTCATTGAACCGAGGCTGGGAAGTGGATTTGGATGTTCTAATATTTAGGATGCAACAGAGTCAAGAATGAACAGGCAAGTGTAGTTAAAACGAGAGATTAGCTCCTCTGTGCTCAGGAGATGGGGAGATGACTCAATTAAATGGGTGTCTGGTGCTATAATACAGGCTTCGGAGAACTTATGGGCTGTAAGGGAGTTGAGAGCGGAGCGCTAAGTACATCAAGCACAATCACTTTATGGTCAGAAAAACACACGTCATTAATCTCAAGGTCGGACGGAGACCAGAGGGTAGAACTAGATGGAGACCGTTCACATGCGTTGGGCACCATTATAGACTGAACACGGTTTATAAGGTCACCTACTACTAGTGCACAAGTTGGACAACACACATGAATATTGAAATCACCAAGTGTAAAGATTTTGTCACCGCAGCATTTAAGCATAATAATGGAGATAAGCTCAGATAATTCACAGATGAATCCATGGTTTAGTTTAGGGGGTCTGTAAACCAGGACACATAGTAAAGGGTTTTATCGTTGATGCAACACAATGACTTAAAACTGGAGCAGCTGTGGTGGTGAACACTTGAATGAGTGTTATGTATATTACAGTGACTCCTCCACCGCTGGGTTGGGGGGGGGGGGGTTAAAACTTGGAGGGGAGGTTCCAATAAGAGTCATTGTGTAGTTGACATCAAGTGTTTTCATTTCAGTCACCATAAATACATACAAAAGACTCAATAAGGTCATGCCATAAACAAGACTCAATAAGGTCATGACATAAACAAGACTCAATAAGGTCATGACATAAACAAGACTCAATAAGGTCATGACATAAACAAGACTCAATAAGGTCATGACTAAACAAAGACTCAATAAGGTCATGACATAAACAAGACTCAATAAGGTCATGACATAAACAAGACTCAATAAGGTCACAACATAAAAAGGACTAATTAAGGTAATGACATAAAAAATACTCAATAAGGTCATGACCCAAAACATTTTATAAGGCCATGACATAAAAAATACTAATTCATGTCACAATAAAAAGGACTAATTAAGGTAATGACATAAAAAGACTCAATAAGGTCATGACCCTAAAAAAATTATAAGGTCATGACATAAAAAAGACTTAATCTTAAAGGAAAACTCCAACATTTTGGGAAATTAGCTTATTTAACATCTTCCCTGGAGTTAGACAAGAAGATACATACCTTTTTTGTCTCTCTGAATATTGTGAGATTGATGAATAGGATAGTCACAACGTTGCTGGACTATCGACCTAGTTAGCCCCTTTCATGACTGCGATGCACGGCTACAGGGTTTGGGCGAGTGAATCCACACTTGTGGTATTATTATAACTCATTTATTGTGTAACGCTAGCCCCTTAAAACTTACCACAGTCATGGTATCCATAAACTTCAATCGGTTCGGATCCTTTGAATGAAATGAAAATGTAAACAAACACTGACCTCGATGTTAGAAAGTAGCACTGGTGACGTGAAATCACTGAGCCCAGAGAGGAGTGGTTCGGCAAAAAATAGTTCAGAGTATATTTGCTTAGAAAACGTAAATGTCGAATTCAATTATTTTGTATTTCTCCACGTGGTAAATACACAGGTCACAACATGTTTACAGGAACGTTTTGGAGTTGTATTTGGAGTGTATTTCGTGACTGTAGGGAACTTCAGGGTAAAGGTCTGACCCACTTCCAGTGATGAAGCTAAGCTACGCTAACGGTGCGGGCGTTCCCTAAGCCTAATGCATGCAGAGAGACAAAAAAAAGGTATGTATCTTCTTGTCTAACTCCAGGGAAGATGTTAAATAAGCTAATTTCCCAAAATGCTGGAGTTTTCCTTTAACGATTTAAAGTGTCTACCAAGAGAAGAGTGAGATGGGGTGTGTGGACCAGCGTTGAGGCACTGTTGCTGTCCTTTTAGTGAGCGAACGTTAACTAAGCCATTGTATGGTCCAAAACCATTACTAAACGACGAGCGCTCCAGACATCCACTTAGAAATTGTGTTTTTATAGGCCTAATTGTTGATACATACAGAGAGTCACAGTTATTAAAACAGACTGGTGTCGCACTACATCGAGTGCAAAGCGTTTCACGCGACCGTAGGGCGAGATCCATGTTCCTCTGAGGGAAGGAGAGAGGCCTGACCTGTATGGATGTAGGCCGTCCGGTCCGGGGCAAAGAGGTCATCTCTCTGTCCCAGAAGGGGCTAAAGTGTGTCTAACAAGAGGGAGGCGCGATAGTAACCTTTATGGCTGATGTGATGTTAAAAAAATAAAATAAAAATCATGTCCATATCGTAACACCACGCAGTAAAGGCCTATGTGTACACACGTCATAAAAGTATATTTTACAAGACAGTATTAATGTGCTGTTGAATCGTAACCCCCCTCCCCTCCCCCCTTACTATTATATTTTGTATGTAATCATATAACGGTACAGTTCTTAATAGTGTAATAGTGTAATAGTGTGTAATAGTGTGTAATAGTGTAATAGTGTGTAATAGTGTAATAGTGTGTAATAGTGTGTAATAGTGTAATAGTGTGTAATAGTGTAATAGTGTAATAGTGTGTAATAGTGTTATAGTGTGTAATAGTGTAATAGTGTAATAGTGTGTAATAGTGTAATAGTGTAATAGTGTGTAATAGTGTAATAGTATAATAGTGTGTAATAGTGTAATAGTGTAATAGTGTGTAATAGTGTGTAATAGTGTAATAGTGTACCGTTTGTCATAGAGACTCGCGAGAGACCCTCTCCCGTTGTCCGGCGGTGCACAGGCGTCACCCACACTTTCACAATTTCCCCCGCGCGGAATTGTCTAATCATATAGTTCTTCCGGTGGCATTCATCCCTGTTCAAAAATGCATTCCTTTTTTGTCAAGCGTCAGGTCAGCGTTTCACATTGCAAATTGACCTTTAAAGGTAAGCCATGCATGCAGGATAGTCTCTCTAAATACATCTTTGTCCAATGAGTCCTGATGAACGGCCGTCCCTCCAGTCCTCCGCAGCAGCAGCAGCGCCCCGGCCGTCTCTCGGCGTATTTCATTATCGTCTGTCCCCGCTGCTTTTCCATGCATAACTTATACATTCCACTGGAGGAGGGGGGTTTCTTTTCTCTTTTCTCTCTCCACGCATAAAAGATAAAAGCACAAAGTAGATCACTGGGCTACTACTGCTGATGGTAATGGTGACATTCCCTTTTTTTTTTTTTTTTTTATTATTATTCTTTTTTTTATTTTACTTTGCTATCATTAGCAAACGAGGCGCGACTCATTTCACACTGTGTTTTTTCTTTCTTCTTCTTCCCAGCGTTAAAATAAATATGCCTTCGGCGGGAACTCACTGTGGCCATAAGTAGGACGTTTTCCAATCGGTTCCGCAGTCGGAGCGGCGGACGGGACTTGGACGCTAAATTAGCACCCACCTACCTACCCCCCCCCCCCCCCCCCCCCCCCCCCACACACACACACACCACTGCCAAATCGATGGGAGACAGAACTATAACCATGTAATTCGAGGACAAGCCGCAAGCTTATTTGAGGTATTCCCGACTGAATGAGCCGCGCGGATCTAAAGCACTTTTTACAGGTTGTTTTGTGAAAGGAAAAAAAAAGTAATAACGTTCCACAATGATTCCACAATGATTTTCATGACTAGAGATGAACGGGATTTGGACACGGGCTCTCGTTAAAAACCCAATAATACAAGGAATCTTTAGGCATGTATACATATCCCCTTCAGCATTATTATGTAAGCTATTGCAGTAAAAATCCCCCAGACCGCCACGATTACATACTGTAGCAACCAACGCTATAACGCACTGTCACCACCAGAATCATACAGAATCACGGGTTCACTGTCTTCCCTTTGTGTTATGATCAAGCTTAACTCTGGTTATATATATTTTTCGATATGAACCCTCGATAAAAACCAAAGTAATCATCTACTTTGTCAGCCGCGCGTTGCGTTGCATCAGCCGTGATGCATGGGTCGCGCCTCACACCCGCGGTTGATGGAGTGTAATGGCTTCTTCTTCTTCTTCTCCCTCCTCCTCAGGTTCCGGTGCCTCTGCCCGCCAGCCTACTTCGGGACGCTGTGTGACCTGGATGTGGACGAGTGTGAGGTTTCACCTTGCCTACACGAGGCCGTCTGTGTCAACGAGCCCGGGGGCTTCCTGTGTGTCTGTCGCCCTGGATATTCAGGTAGAATCCCCCCACCCCCCCTCCACCACCACCACACACACACTCACACACACTGACGACAGTGAAGCCGTTTTCACCACCGGCGGTTGTTTTTTAATTAGCCAGACGTGCCGCTCGCGTACGGGCCTCTGAAGCGAGTCGTCTGCTTTGCTTCTCGACGACGACAACGAGAGATAAATCCTCACCTTTTTGTTTTCCCGCCTTTAGTCTTTTTATCTGACGGAGTCGTCTCCCGTGTCTTCTTAAGTCTCCTTCATCTCGGGGCTTCTTCGCGCTCGGCTGCTCTGCTATACTGTTGTTTTAACTTCAATCCGTTCATCTTGCGTCTTTACACACAGTGGTGCCGATATCCAGTTTTATCTTTTATTTTGTGTGCGTGCGTGCGTGTCTGTGTTTTTGTGTCTTTGTCTGTGTGTGTGTGTGTGTCTTTGTCTGTGTGTGTGTGTGTGTGTGTGTGTGTGTGTGTGTGTGTGTGTGTGTGTGTGTGTGTGTGTGTGTGTGTGTGTGTGTGTGTGTGTGTGTGTGTGTGTGTGTGTGCGTGCGTGCGTGCGTGCGTGCGTGCGTGCGTGCGTGCGTGCGTGCGTGCGTGCGCGCGCGCGCGCGCGCGCGCGTGTGTGTGTGTGTGTGTGTGCGTGCGTGCGTGCGTTCAAGACAATCTAATCCAGATTCCTGTCAGGTATGGATGGGGGGGAGGGGGGGTGTTGGGGGGGGAAGATTAATTTCATTTGTCTTCCTCACTGTATCATCAATTCATCCTCTCCCAGTTGGGAAGACACAAAAAGGGGAGAGAACTCTCCTGAGGTCTCTCTCTCCACTCTGGAGAACAGCAGCCTGACACACATGGCCCGATTCCCCACAGAAGCTGCTTTATTATTAGGCTGCTCTCTCTCTCTCTCTCTCTCTCTCTCTCTCTCTCTCTCTCTCTCTCTCTCTCTCTCTCTCTCTCTCTCTCTCTCTCTCTCTCTCTCTCTCTCTCTCTCTCTCTCTCTCTCTCTCTCTCTCTCTCTGTCTCTCTCTCTCAGGTACAAGTCATTACTTTTTTTCCCTTTCTCTTTTCCCCCGTTGCTTCTAAGCTCACCTGGGGAAACATGCCCCCCCCCCCCCCCCCACCCCACACACCTCCGGATCCTCCCCCCCCCCCCCCATCCTCCCCTCCACCACCTCCATCCCCCCTAGAGAGTAAAGCCAGGGGATATATTTTGGATCGGTTCAAAACCAACTAGTACTTGTGCCAAAAGAGAGAAAAAAAACATCTCTATTATTATTTGCTCTAGTAACATGATGTGTGATTGGCCGCTTTCTGAGAGGGAGAGACAAGAGGCGGGAGGGTATTATGAGATTGATATTATGTGGTCTAGCGGTGGATTGGCTTGTCTCGCGGTGATTTGCCACATAACGATTTTGTAAATTGATTGAAACGGATTGAAATGTTTTCTCCCCCTGCCCCTATCCCCCTCCCCCTCCCCCACCCACTGCTGTGTGATGTGTGATCCCGCTTCCATCGCTTCAGATACAGTAACTCGTTGTGTCACTTTGATGCTATTATCAAATATATTCCGATGTGACTCGCTTCATTCCCCGGCTGTTTCTTTTGTATATGGAACGCCAAAATACATTCGGTCTGATTAATAAACGAGTCGGACGTCACAACGTCGTTGCTTTCATTTGTATTATGAAGTAGTCCGTCTGGTACGTCACGTCTAAGTAGTGGTTTATAAAGTGGATAATACTTTTCTTCATGAAGACAAACACAGTTACACAGTACTATATGTTAACGTATACAGGTAAGCAGATAGAAAATGGATTCGAGAATGCAAGCGGTTATTTGTGCAGACACAATTTCTTCAACTAGACCGTTGACAGCTGAGTGAATGAGTCAGGCACCACAGCTGCACTGCTTTTATTTGTAGTATGAAGCAGCCGCAGTGACCGATCCATTTGAGTTACATTATATACAGTAAGTAGTGGTTTAGAACGTTGGAGTTGTGTGTATAACACTTTTCTGTAGGGGCCACAGATTAATAATTACCAATGAGTTTGTTTATTAACCATCAGTTAGAGCACTTTATTCTTGGCCCTCACTCCGGGGTGACAGTGTCTGGTAATCTGGAGATTCCCGGTTCGATTTTCCCACTCCTCCTGGGCAGCGTGTCGAAGTGTCCTTGAGCAAGACACTTAACCCCTAATTGCTCCTGATGAGCAGGTTGGCACCTTGCATGGTTGCCTCCGCCGTCGGTGTGAACGTGTGAATGATGTGAGGCACAAATTGTAAAGCACTTTGGATAGATTTACCATTTACTCCACAATGGTTGAACGAACTTCCCCACCACAGTCAGGATAACTGAAACCCTCCCAATTTTCCACCGTTGACTAAAACAAAAATCAATCAAAAATCAATATCTGAAATGTAAAAAAAAAAAAAAATCAGAAAAAGAAACTACCGTAAATCCTCTAATAGTGGAGGGCATTCAAATAAAGGACGGGCCTCTTATAATGGACGGGGGGTTTGATACATGCAGACAAATACAGGCCGGCTTCCAATACAAGGTTTTTATTTTATTTTCCGTGCCGTGATATGTGTCTGTGCACAGCGGTTTGTTCCAGATGTTGACATTTAAATGTTTCAGATTTTTCCAGATTGCGAAAGTACAGAATGTAAGCTTTCAAATTATGTGACATATGTTGAAATCTGAGAATTTTTTTAACATGATGTGCTCATTTATAACTTGTAAAGCAGTCTGTTTTCTAGAATACTTAACAGGAGAAAAAGCTTCTGAAAGGCAGGCCACTTTTCACACTTCAGACAGATTGAGTTGGGCGTCAACAAGAACCCCTCCAGCAACGCCCATCACCTGAATAGCAATAACATAATTAAGTGCTGCCATGCGAGTTATCCCTCCTCAGGACCCTGATGTAAACAAGACAAACATATTTTTCTGGTCTTCATTCAAGTTTCAAGTTTCTTTAATAGTTGTCATACAGAAGTACAGAATACTTTCATACAAAATGCTTCTTACTGTTACGCTCCAGAGACTGTGCTAGACAAGATAGTATCAAACAACATAGTATAGCATGTAATTTAGAAGAAGAAAATGAGGTCACAGTGTTCGGTATAGACATATGTACAATGTTCTGAGTTACCATATAATATACAATACTATGCAGTGTACTAATGTACAGTACTATATAGTGCAAAGCAGAAATGGGATGAGGTACAATTTAGGTACAATTTACAGCAATTGTTTGTATTGAGCTGTACTGTATTGTACCCGTTCTGCAATCTGTTAATACAGTTTTCAATGCATAGTAGTATAGACATTATTAGCATAGTAGGTAGTAGTATAGACAAGTCAGATTACTAGTAGTAAAGTGGATAATAGTAAAAATACGGTATGAAGGTTAGTAGTTTCAGATATTAATTGAAGTTAGTTTGGCTCGTCTTCTGCCAGCTTGGCTACCTGTGTGTGTGTGTGTGTGTGTGTGTGTGTGTGTGTGTGTGTGTGTCTGCTTTGCTTCTCGACGACAACGAGATAAATCCTCACCTTTTTGTTTTCCCGCCTTTAGTCTTTTTATCTGACGGAGTCGTCTCCCGTGTCTTCTTAAGTCTCCTTCATCTCGGGGCTTCTTCGCGCTCGGCTGCTCTGCTATACTGTTGTTTTAACTTCAATCCGTTCATCTTGCGTCTTTACACACGGTGCCGATATCCAGTTTTATCTTTTATTTTGTGTGCGTGCGTGTCTGTGTTTTTGTGTGTGTCTTTGTCTGTGTGTGTGTGTGTCTTTGTCTGTGTGTGTGTGTGTGTGTGTGTGTGTGTGTGTGTGTGTGTGTGTGTGTGTGTGTGTGTGTGTGTGTGTGTGTGTGTGTGTGTGTGTGTGTGTGTGTGTGTGTGTGTGTGTGTGTGTGTGTGTGTGTGTGTGTCTAATAACAACAAGTATACTGGTGAGAGCACTAACTATAATCATAGTTATAGTGATGAGAGCACTAACTATAATCACAATTACATACTGTAGTGGAGATAATGAGATAAACTCTTGCCAATGCAAATTAAGTGCTGCCTCTCTCTACCGTTCCCGCTAAACTCTGACTACATTAACGTTTCCCTACTCTCACTTCATTGGCGTTAGCTAACGTTGTCATAGCTAGATCTGTAGTGTCGGCTGGATGACGTTAGCTTAGTTGCCAGAGTTGTACCCTTCCTGCTGACTTGTTGTTCATAATTTGTACATCGCTTTGGATAAAAGCGTCAGTAAATGACTAAATGTAATTATACAATGGCATGTACATTTCTCGATTCTGATTGGCTGAAACAGTCAAGTTAGACGTGGTTATTTCTTATAACCCCTGCTTGTGATCCCAGAACCCGCCCACAACCGAATTACAATCACTCCGCCGTTCGTGGTTTTAGAAATTAAAGCAAGATGGCGGACAATAATCTTTATGAATGGATGTGTTGAAAGCGTCATAACGACTAAATAAAAAACGATTCTGTCACGGCGAATGTGTTCGTTTCTTACACAATGTTGGATTATGTAATTGGTGGGTCATGAGTAATTGTTGAACAAAATATAAATCGCGGGAAGTCTGTCGTTAGATGCCATTCGTCAAAAGGACATTCATTTCACTGTGAATAAAATGTTCAAGCAATCAATCAATCAAACCATAACACACGCTCACGCGGAGGTGCACTGTTGTAAGTGAGCGTGGGTTATTGAATTGATTGATTGATTGATTGAACATTTTATTAATGTCCGCCTTGTTTCGAACTGGTTAAGAACTGTTAAGAACTTCATTCTTAGATGCTTCTATAGAAAGTAGGTTCGAAAAAGAAAGAAGGAGAAGTTGCCTCCCTCTATAGGAGGCAAACACTCTTTTTGAAGCTACTTTCTATAGAAGCAGCTGGGAGGTGCGCTGTTTTAAGTGAGCGTGGGTTATTGAATTGATTGATTGATTGAAAATTGTATTAAACTGGTTAGGCTCAGGCCCTCTTTCGAAGTCGGTTATGCTTAGAGTTTATCTTTAGAGCAGGGCGATGGACCACCAGCCCTGATTCCAAACTCTAAGCATAACCGACTTCGAAAGAGGGCGACTTCGAAAGAGGGCCTAAGCCTAACCAGTTTGAAACAAGGCGGACATTAATAAAATGTTCAATCAATCAATCAATCAATTCAATAACCCACGCTCCCTTAAAACAGCGCACCTCCCAGCTGCTTCTATAGAAAGTAGGTTCAAAAAGAAAATTTGCCTCCTAATTTTTTTTTTTTTTTTTTACCTACTTTCTATAGAAGCATCTAAGAATGAAGTCCTTAACAGTTCTTAACCAGTTCGAAACAAGGCGGACATTAATAAAATTTGCAATCAACCAATAACCCACGCTCACTGCATTCTTGCCTTGAAACAGCGCACCTCCGAGCTGCCTCCACACGGAGGCAACATCTATTTTTCTTTTTTTGGAACAACTTTTTCTGCGGATGGTTTTGTCAATAAATCTTCAATTAATGTGTGTTTATTGTATAGCAATAAGGTTGGATGAATTCGGCCATTGTATAAAAGCATTACATCACACGACAGAGTGTGTTATAGAAATTAGATCACGCCTATGGGGGTCTAACGACCCTCGGCTGTGCCTCGGGCCTAACAACCACCCATAGGCGTGATCTCATTTCTATAACCCACTCTGTCTCGTGATGTAATGCTTAAATGTACTTTTCTTTAGTCACGGAATGTCCGATGATCACGTGTCCTCCTAACAACAGAACGATTCATGACAAGAAATCTGCAAAATTCCCCTTAAGTTTTCACAATGTTTTTAAACCTAATTATTTTAAGACGGTAAGTTGAAGTGTTCACTCACGGCTAAAGACAGCAAATACATTTGAAGATGAAACAAAGACAGCATCAAGATGGACTGAGACAGGTCAGTCGTCACTCCATGGTTAAGGGCCAGTGCATGGGACAGAGGTTTTCTATGATGGAGTGGAAAGTGTGATTATTTTAAAAGCAATGGTCCTCATTCTCGAACGGACATACTGTACGTAAAAGTTACCAATGAATCCCCTTTTTTTTTAAATCTTTTTCCCCCTCCATTTTCCTCCGATTTTCTCCCATCCCAATGTTAGTCGTTATGCCAATTCCCAATCCCCTTCCTGGTCGCTGCGCACTTACCCCCCACAGTCGGTCTGGGAGAGTGGAGGCTATCACGTGCTTCCTCCGACACACGTCCAGCCAATCAACCGCTTCTTTTCACCTGGCAGCGCGGATTCTCATTGAGAGGGCGTAGCGTGTGGAAGGATCACACTATCCCACTCAAGTCCTATCCGCGCTTAGCAGGCGCCCCGACCGAACTGTAGGAGTCGCTGTTTACAACAACCCGGACCCACCCCGCCAGCTTCTCCCACCCTCTAATACTGCCAATTGTATTAGTGTGAACGGCCAGCCAAGCTGGTGACAACCCCGGAGCTGTGAGCTGGATTCGAACAGGCGAATCTAGCCGCTCCGGGGTTTGGTGACGAACGCAATCTCCGTTACGCCACCTGGCCGCCCCCAATGAATCCCTTTGTAACTTGATTTACGTACTTATTCTGCATTCACGAATGGCTTCGTATTGTAAATTTGTTGTAGGATTTATGTAGTATTTATTAACGGACATACCCGTGTTTTCAACAGCTTTCTCTGGGACAAGTCATTGGGGATTGCCGATACTACAGACATCCGTGGAATTAAATAATTATAATGATAATAAATACGACAATATTTGTAACAATTACGTTTTGCATTTAGTCCTGAGGCATCGTGAGCAGGGCTTGACGTTAACTTTTTGGCTCACTAGCCACTGTGGCTAGTGGTTTTCCAAAGTCACTAGCCACTCAGCATTTTCACTAGCCAAAAATCCCCGCACTCGCGCCCCCACCCAAAAAGTTATAAATATAGGTAATTTCTTCTTCACTAACCCCTGCTGGGGACAGTATCATTGTAATCATACTGCTACACGCCAACTGTACAACTGTGCTTCTGACTGTTGACTCCATTGTTTACTACTGCCTGCGACCAGTGACTCAGCCGCAAAAGGAGCTCCAGTTGGGGCAACGGCTGACTGGGACAAGATGGAGGGTGTAGATGTGGAAGAGTTGTGTTGAACCTAGCAATTACATTGTTGCTCCAAAACGCTGTGAACATTATCATTGACACACCTATGCCTTGGCTGTGTTGAACCTAGCAATTATATTATTGCTCCAAACGCCGTGAACATTATCATTGACACACCTATGCAGGGCTTGACGTTAACCTTTTGGCTCACTAGCCACTGTGGCTAGTGGTTTTCCAAAGTCACTAGCCACTCAGCATTTTCACTAGCCCTGGGCAGGTGGGCAGGTGTCAACGTCAAGCCCTGATCGTGAGCATTACACACACACACACACACACACTGCAAACTAAATACATAAGAACTAAACCGATCGCCGCGGATATAGCTACTGTATAGTGTAATATACTGTATTAATATGCCATATACTGTCTTCTTCTCCGTGATTTTATGTATTGTTGGTTTGATTTATTCCTATTGCTAGAACTAAATAAATGTGTGGAGAAACAGCTTAGTGAGGCAGCCTCAGCGCACGAGCACAGACACACACTCACACACACAAACAAACACACATACATGTACTGTATGTTACGAGTGCAGGTAAGCAAATGCGAGTCCAATTGTGGAGGAAATAATGAGAGGCAGAGAATGGGTTGCTCTTTCTTCGAGGTGTCTTTTAATATAAGAACACCAGGATACCAAGAAAGACGGCGAGCGTCAACTGAGAGAAAGGTAGTTTACAACAGGATGAATATACAGCGAGAAGGTCAGCACTTTCTCCAGCTCCTTTCACACGATCGACAGGTAATTGACAGCTCGTGACAGCAACCAGTGGTGACAGTTCAATTAGTGACACATCAGGAATAGGGCGTGACCAACAATGTGTGCAGATACCAACCACCAGGTGAAATAACTCCAGAAGGACAGTTGGGTTCCTAAGTCAAGAACCCAGAACGTTACAACTGTATATACATGCAAAATTAATCGTTCCAGCAAAGTAGGCTTCTATTATTATAATGACTTGTTTTATTATAGTAGTAAATCCTAATATAGAACATGACTAATTAGCATGACATCTCATTTACAGATAGAAGTCCAGCATTTACTGCTACTCTACCACTACTCCACCACTCCACTTTGTGACTCCTATTGTTCTGGATTTCACACCTCCACTGCCTGCCACAGGCTGGGGAGATTTTCATCTTACATTTTTATTCGTCCCAAATGTCCCCATCCAATTTCTTAGCTTTTTTCACTGTTTATTTATCATGCATTGCAACACTAATATATGGTACAGTAGCCCAAGTCAGACTGCCCATATAAAAATTATCTTGCGGGTCTGAGGGCAGTAGCCCCCGACCCCCTCCCTGGGGAAGCACTTAAGTTAAGTACCCTCACTTTGTTTACGCCACCAGCCCCCGAAAATGTACACCTGGGTGCTAGTTCTAAAGTGACATAGGAGTGACATAGGAGTGGCAGAAGGGACCTGATTCCGAACGGATTCATCTGTAGTAATGTCTGCCCGATTGGCTCTTGACAATGGGCTCTTTTAGTCTTACACTTCTTTGTTATATTCCGACAATGACAATACATCCTTAAGTGGACCTTAATGTCCTCATCCTCCTCTCTTTTCTTTCTGACTATGGGTGGAAATGTTTGACTTTTGTGTGGGATTTTAAAAGGTGTTTCCAGCTGTGAGAGGTACAGTAATTGAGGAGAGGAGCCTGAAATGATGGTCCTCTTTTCAAACCTCGTGCTTTTCTGTAAGATCGTCTCAGAGGAGATTGATTGTTCCGCCTCCATCTTTCACCAAGCGGTGCGTCAGCGAGGCACACAGGATCCTGAGAGACCCCCGTGGTCATGCCGTGTGGCAGAGGGTACCGCTCAGGTCCACATCCAAAAGAACACTGAACAGCTACTTCTACTGGACAAACAGATGGATACTCTGAATGATCAATTGAGCATACACACAAAAGTGACTTACACACCACACAAGCACACTTATTGCGCGCACACACTGCTGCTACTTACACTGTAGAATAATAAATTTTTATTTTATTTTATTCATCCACTGTATTTGACCTTGTATTGTATAGCTAGCTTTTATAGATCGTTGTGTATTGTTGTTTACACATAGCAACATCTACTACGGTTGAGGAGCTGGGAAAAACAAGTTCTCATCTCACGTTTTTCTGAATGTATGTATAATTCTAAAAGACACATACGCCATGTTTCGCTAGCCTTTCACTAAATGGTACATGGTGCATTTATATAGTGCTTTTATCCAAAGCGTACACATTTTACTTCCTCACATTTTGACACATTCACTCACACATTCACACATCGACGGCGGAGGCAACCATGCACAAGGTGCCAACCTGCTCATCGGGAGAAATTAGGGGTTAAGTGTCTTGCTCAAGGACACTTCGACACGCTGCCCAGGAGAAGCTGGGAATCGAACCGGGAACCGTCCTGTTACCAGACGACCGCTCTACCACCTGAGGCGCTGTCGCCCCCCCCCCCCCTTCGTCTCCAGCGTGTGTCCACGGCGACTTCAGTCGCAGTCCGACCGCGGTTAATTATTTAGGCCTTTTCTTTTTTTCCATTATTGAGGATATTCACCAATCTTAATAATATATTACCGAAAGCGTATATACAGTATATATAGGACATATGCGCATTTTGCCCTAAGGGGAGAAGTCATTATTTATTAGGACAAGATGAATGGAGATCGGGGGGGTTTCTATAAATCACGGCGCTAAGCACACGATCTGTCGCCTTCTGTTTTCCTGTCGTCGGCCATCATTTAGGAGCGGGTTCCCTTGAGTGATGGTCCAGTGAAATCAGCACATTGTGGTGGACGGTCTTATAACTCAGCACATTGTCGGGACAGCGTGATCCATGGTCTCCCCCCCTCGCGCCGCCGGTCGCTCCCAGGTAACCGGGGGCCGCTGGTGTATTAAATCTCTGACGCTTTTGTCACTTGTCAGACCATAACGACGTTATTAGTCACCGTCCAAAAAAAAAAAAAAAGGAGGCCACTCTCTGGACTCTTCGGGGGCTCGAAGGATCCGCCGGCGTGTTTAAAACGCCTGCCGCAGGCTCGTTCTCGTTGGGAAACAAATGGTCGTTCCGCGCGCAGACGAGACGGCCCCCGTTTACTGTGTCAGTGTACACTTTTATAAAAAACCATGTGTTGAAATGAAATAACACACGGTGCCTCGTCCCCGACACTGAACGCGTGTTTCGTTTCATTTTCAAACCGTTATTTAAACTCGAAAGGCAACTGAGGTTCCCCTCGTTTACAGTCACGCCGAGTGTACGCACGGGAATAAGAGGGAAAGAGGCATGTAAAAAATCACACGGTGTATAAAATCATGACAATAAGACGAGTAAGGATAACAATCAATTAAAACACGTACAACTCGATTCACAAAGGTTGGAGATCAAGGTCTTAAACTCTGCAACAGAGGGGAGAATCTCAAGCTTTTAAGGACTGTTGGAGTTATGAGCTAGAGGGGCATCATAGCCAAATTCAGAGAGCAAACTCAGAGGACCTTATCGACCAGCCAGTCCCTATATATAATGTATAGATGTTAGGGATGCTCGATATTGGCTTTTTTACCGATACCGATATACTGATATATGCAGGGTTTCCCCCCCCCCCCAAAAAACGGAATAATTTCAGGTAATTAACATCTCTTGTTGTGGAATTAACACAACATTATGCATACTTTTGACAATAAATAAAATCAGAATTTGTTCTTACTTGCTTGCCTGGGTATAAAGAAAGGTTATAGAAATGTAAAAAAATAAAAAAAATTTATTCTTTTGAAAACCGATACCGATATTTTCCGATATCACATTTTAATGCCAATATCGGCCGATAATATCGGTAGGCCGATAATATCAGTAGGCCGATAATATCTGACATCCCTAATAGATGTGTTTTTAAGAGTGTACGTCGGTGCGTGATGTTGAGCTCTTCTCTCTGACACAGGAGAGAGGAGTGTGAACGATACTGTCAGAGTATTCGAACAGGGACTCCTGTTTTGTTTGTCCATGCTGAGCATTACATTGGTGGCAGGCAGCACAATGACTGAGGTTACAATGCAGCATGTAGGCTTTGGGTTAAGACGATTTAAGAACAGCCCATTTAGTAGGGATCTCAGTCATCGATCTAATTTAAAATCAAGTCCTGCAACTTTAGGAGTTCACTCTCCCCACAAAAGTTCCATTAAGTCACATTTAGGTCAGGATCCATAGGGTTGTATTAACATCGATTGTGGATTTAGCAGGTTTCCGTGTCTGACGGTACTATCGGCTCTCCCGACTGAATGCCATGTAAAGCATGTAAAGTTAAACCATTCTACCATTCTTTCCAAAAAAGAAAACAAGCGCCCCAGAAGCCAATACTTATATTACTTATATATTCCTAGTAATAATAATAATAATACACTTTATTTGTATAGCACCTTTCATACAATAATTGCAGCTCAAAGTGCTTCACAGCAGTAAAAAAAGACAGGCATGAAATAAAATGAGCACACAATTGGCAGATCAAGAGCAGTGCATAAAGTGTAGACATAAAATATGAATAAAAATGAGCATAAAATAGACAGCAGCAAAATAGACAAAGTCAAGATAAGGCATAGAACATTAAAAACATAATGTTAGTTTTTCACATTAGGATCTGACATATTAGTAGGCCTCGTCTAGTAGACTGATGTGTGTCTGTTATTTGTGTTTTAATGTGATTCTCTTCACACAGGGACATGGTGTGAGGTCAACATGGACGAGTGCGTCTCAAGCCCATGTCGACACGGCGGGCACTGCGTCGACTCTCCCGACCGGTACCACTGCCTGTGTCTGAGTGGCTTCACGGGGCTCCACTGCGAGACCAACGTCGACGAGTGCCTGTCGACACCGTGTTTCCACGGCAGGTGCGCTCTCTCCTTTATCATAACCATCTAAATAAATGAATGAGGCTTCAGAACTTTTTTTTCTTTTTTAAATACAGCATGTGTTTTTTTCTCTTTTTTGTTGTTTTTTTAAGCTCATGTGATTCGCTGGCTCACGCCACTGCTATCTAGATTACAGTCACTGAATCTCTTTTGAAGGGGGGGGGGTAAATAATCAGATTAACGGCACTGAATAGACAACGATGGGGCATAATACAGTATATAGTACAGTACATACATACAGACCAATGTCTTTTGTATGAGAGGGTAGGCTGGCCATCTCTCTCGTTGCGACGTAGTTATCATGGGTATCTTTTTATCTACAAAGCAATTATTGGCAAACTTCCAACTTATATTACATCTTTGTTGGTCTGGAGTGCTGTCACCTACCAAACTCGTTCGAATGATCGGCTTGTGCTCAGGGTGCCTCGAGTTCGGTCTGAGCTTGGAAAATCTGCCTTCTCCTACGATGCTCCATACACATGGAATACCCTGCAAAAGACTCTAAAGCTCGGAGCATTCCCGTCATTCATGGAGTTTAAAGGCATTGCACTTGACCTATGTACTGTACTGAATCATGTAATTGTTTTTAATCCATCATTGTAGTAATTGTAATTCATTGTAATTAATAACTGTTATGATATTTGTGTCCTTTGTTAACTCGTCATCACTGTAAATGAGGGAAACCTCAGTGCTTTCACGAGTATAAATAAAGGTTTGAAATGAAATATAGGTACATCTAGGATTTTTACAGATTTTTCTATTTGTTTGGTCCTTCATCAGCTGCCGTGATGGAGTTGACATGTTCTCCTGCCACTGTGACTGGGGATGGACCGGGAGCAGGTGTGAGACGGGCATTAATGTGAGTGGAGTTCTGTGGACATCGAACGCATCTGATTTAAAATCTTTTCCTTGGGCGCCTTGTCTGTAGAACGTTTGTGTTTGTGTGCGTGTGCGTGTGTGTGTGTGTGTGTGTGTGTGTGTGTGTGTGTGTGTGTGTGTGTGTGTGTGTGTGTGTGTGTGTGTGTGTGTGTGTGTGTGTGTGTGTGTGTGTGTGTGTGTGTGTGTGTGTGTGTGTGTGTGTGTGTGTGTGTGTGTGCGTGCGTGCGTGCGTGCGTGCGTGCGTGTGTGCGTGCGCGTGCGTGCGTGTCCATCTGTGTGGCCTTTCGGTATCACAAACTCTATTGAGTCTCTGTACAAGATAAGTCAATCGAACGGAGGGGATCATGTAAGCATGGTACAAATACCTGATTAAAAAAGAAAATTGCTTAGCCTAATGCCTAATTGATTTAATACCACAGCAAGGCTTTCTACTGGACCCCAGAGATAAAACACGGAGTTGCTTCAGAAGGTCTCCGGGAGCCGGTCTCTGCAGAATGAGTAATCAGATTGCCCGCTTCTTTTTCGATTGGCCTCTAATCTAGAGCTCTCACACCCGTCCCCCCTCTGCAGACTCTTTCTATTAATACCATTACATCTGTGTGGATTTCGGACGTCAAGGGTCCTGCATTTTTTATATATTATTTTTACATTATTTCATTATTAAAAGGCAACGGATTTTGTGTCTGATTTTAGAAAAAGATTAAACCTTGACTTTGAAGAAGTCTTTATTCATTGCACACATTGCAACGTAGTCATGCAGCAACACACACGATGGGGGCGACACATTTTCTTTTTTTGGGTCGCCGATGAAATGTAATCTCTGCGCTTGACCCATCCCGTCGTCTCCCCCCCCCCCCCCCCCCCCCCCAAGGGCAGCCGGGAGCAGATATCCATTCTGCATGTTTTTCCATTGGGTTTATTTCTTTTTCTGGAGGGGAAACCCTTGCAAGCACAGGGGGGAGAACACGCAAACTCCACACAGAAAGGCCCGGGAGACAACCCACCTGGGTACCTGGCAACGTGGCAACCTGGTCTCCAAGCGGGAATCGAACCCAGGATCTTCTTGCTGTGAGGCGACAGTGTGAACCCCTACTACACCACCGTACCGCCTTCATTTCCTGGTTTTATTAATGATACCTTATTGTTTCGCAGGAGTGCGCTTCCGGTCCTTGTCTGAACGGCGGGTCGTGTGTGGACCTCGTTGATAAGTACGCCTGCTTCTGCCCGGACGGGTACAACGGGAAACACTGCGAGGTGGACGTGGACGTGTGCACCACCAACGTCTCGCTGTGTTTCAACGGAGCCACTTGTATCGACGGGGAGGGATCAAACTTCACATGCAGGTGAGCGAACGCTTCCTTGTTGAATCAGTCATATTTTATTTAACCTTTATTTTTTTACCAGGTAGTCACTTGACATCAAAGATCTCTTTTTCTAGCAAGACCCCCGGCCAAAATGGCGGCAAAACAAAAACGAACGTACAAATACACAAAACACAGACGGAGACATAAAAGCAAGGCAAAGTGGGGCAAGGGGATATACATTTGAGCTGCAGCAAACAAGATTGAAGGGGATCGGGGGGAGATTGGAGGGTAGGGTAAAAAGGTAGAAAGAGGATGGAAGGTGAGGCTTTGCAGGAGGTTGCTGGGGAGAGAAGGTCAAGTTAACAATATAAAATATAACACCACATTATGCAGTGAAGCATCGACATTCTCCCATCTCGTTCTTTAAAATGCCCTTAATTTGAACTTTAAAATCAGATAATGGTAGTGAGGCCCTGCCGTTTCAACGTTTTTTGAAGTCCATTCCAGGCAGAGGGAGCAGAGAACATGAAGGCCCTTTTCCCAAACTCTGTGCGGGTTCTGAGTACTGAGGCATATAAATAATCCTGGGATCGTAAGCTGTAAAATGGGTTTGATGTGACGGTGAGGTATGAACCGAGGTAAAAAGGGAGCTGACCAATAATTGCTTTATAAATGAAGGTGTACCAATGAAGCAGTCTACGGGCAGTCAAGGACGGCCAGTTAACTTTAGCATACAGAGTGCAATGATGGGTCAGTGATCTATATCCGGTAATAAATCTTAATACACCATGGTAAGCAAAATGTGGCCTAATGTGGCCTTGTAGCCCGGAAACCTGGAAAGCCACACGTTGTATTTACAAGAGTAGGGCATCGGGAACGCTGCTCTGGTCGGTATGTGGGGCAGAAGGGTGCAGGCCACGGGGTGGTGGGAGAGGCGACCCCATCACCGCAAGCTCACAGGTTCAATCCCTGTGATGCCCTGTTAACGTGTCCTTGAACAAGATACTGAACACCTACCTTGTGCAGGTCAGCCACAAATAGCTGACCCTGCCCCTCTCTGGTAAAACGCCTTCATGTATGTGTTTCTCAGGATATGTGTAATATGGCTCTAACACACACACACACACGCACGCACGCACGCACGCACGCACGCACGCACGCACGCACGCACACGCACGCACACACACACACACACACACACACACACACACACACACACACACACACACACACACACACACACACACACACACACACACACACACACACACACACACACACACACACACACCAAATTATTATTTTTCTAAAATAAGATAAAAATCCATTAAACAGGGCAGCATATTCTGCCAGGTCTTACCAAAAGGATTCTTGCCGATTGCTTGTAGAGAGAGAGAAGATCTATTTTCGGTGTAAGAAATATGTATATATACTGTATATAAAAGTAGATCAATGAATAAAAACATCTCGAAACCGCGGCAGAGACTCAGCTGAGGAGTTAAGAGGTTCTGTGGGGCCGCGACCCCGGCAGTCTCAGCAGCGGCACAAACACTGCTGTTGTCAGAATGTTCACCATCAACGTTTCGCTGAAGAGGCTCCTCGCATCCCGTTCGCCACCTTTACCGCCCAAGCGTGTCGTTGCGCGACGCTCCACTACCTCCTCGACGCTCCAGGTCGCCTCACTCACTGGTGAACATATTTTCTCTCTCTCTCTCCCTCCCCCTCTCTCTCACTCTCTCTCTCTCCCTCTCTCTCTATCTCTCTCTATCTCCCTTTATGCTGTCACGCTCTCCCTTGAGTGATGAAGTGTATCTGAATACAAGATGCCGGTGGTAATGGTGTGTAGATTGGACACAGCGGGGCCCCCTGAGCGTCTCTCTCGCCGGTTAATTACATTGTCTTGCCTTTTGAACATATGCCGAGGTCGAGTGTCATAATTCACGGCACCCTATAGGCTGCCACCGCCGGCCCGCGGTGCCATCAATTGAGTTACTACCGGACGGCCCGGAGAGCCTTGCCGCGCCACTTGTTTATGGCACTTGATTCATACCGCGCTCCGCTTACCTACCGTCTCTCGCCCGATGGGGCCGCGCGGGACGTAAATGATGGGCGACTCTAAAAGGATGGAGATCGTCGATGGTATCTCACGTACTGTGCTGTAATGAGCTCTGAAGCTTTAAATGTTTTTTTTCCCACAGTGTATTTATGTTTATTAATTGGTATCTAATGTAATGACATTAATTTCACCTGCAGCACATTCAAAAGCAGGTAGGTCAAAAGCAACATGAATGGAATGAAATTGTCACTGAGGGGCCTTTCTCACTCACCCATTGGGTTCCGTTCCATTCCGTACCGTCCTCATTCCGGATCGGATGCGAACTTCCCCCCTCCCTCTCCCCCCTCTAGTTTGTGTACACACTTCAGTCTTGGTTCGCTCCGGGTTCTGTTTACGGTTTGCGTTTTGAGCGTTTACGCTTGCCGTAGGCGATGATGTCACGCTCGAAAATGTAAACAGGAAGTGTGTTAACACGGAGACTGGAGACTGGATGTTGATATAAAAGAAACAAATAACCAATAAATATGAAGTTATATTTGAACCTCTGTTGTCAAGCCTTGTCAATATAACCCACCCCCCTTTTCTCACGAATGGAACTCTGTTGTAGAGTCCGCTTTTGAGCGTTTTGCAGGGTTAATGATAACGCTAAGCTAATGGCTAACGCTAGTTAGCTTAGCCTTTTACTAGTAACATTGCTCGCATCGATTATATTGAATGTCATTGATCTACTGGTCGACCACGGCCGACTGGTTGGGCACCACTGGTCTAATAGAAATAAACGCATTCGAACAAGAAAGTATAGTATACAGCAATGGCTAACGCTAAGCTAGCGGCTAACGCTAACGGCTAATGCTAGTTAGCTTAGCCTGTCCAGCAGCTAACATTATCCCATCGCTCGTGGCAATTATATTACATGTCATTGATCTACTGGTCGACCACGGCCGACTGGTTGGGCACCACTGGTCTAATAGAAATAAATGCATTCGAACAAGAAAGTATAGTATACAGCAATGGCTAACGCTAGTTAGCTTAGCCTGTCCAGCAGCTAACATTATCCCATCGCTCGTGGCAATTATATTACATGTCATTGATCTACTGGTCGACCACGGCCAACTGGTTGGGCACCACTGGTCTAATAGAAATAAATGCATTCAAACAAGAAACCAATGTATAGACATAGCATAGCAAACAAAAATTGCCAGGCCTAATGCAAGCCAGAAGTGCTGTGCTTTGTAACGTGGCTTCATGTTTTCATCCACTGAGCTGTGAGGCTCCACATGCTTGTTTGGTTGAGGTCTGAACTCTCAAATTGCCCATAAATATCGTTTTTGTGGGTATTGTCCAGTTGTTGCTGTGTGGTTTTATCTGCCCAAAATTCAAGCAAGCATGAAAAGCATTACAGTAACGACGTTGTGTGTGTCACGCCCCCCGCTCCCACTGGCCCGCACCCGAGACCACCTATTTTAACCGTCCCAGGTTCAGCGGGGGGTATTCCGAATCAGCGCCGCTGCGCACCCAAAAGGGGTGTGTCCGTCTGAGTGAGAACACTCCCTCCCGTCCCCGGGGGCGCTGATTCGACCCCGATTGGTGAGTGAGAAAGGCCCCTGAGTGAATAATCTTGGAACTGTCAAGTTTTTTTTTTTTTTATATATACCTTGTTATAACAGTTACATGCTTCAACGGGCTTCACTGGTCCACATGGAATAACACTCCTTGACCTTAACCCTCAATTAAGATAAAACCTCTCACAAAACCTTAAAGGGCTTAAAGTTAAAGTTATGTATGTTATTTATGCGCTGGGATAAAGAAAATGACATACAGTGTAGGTACTGTACTCCTCACCGCCTGGCCACAGGTTTGAGGTGTTCAGATTCACACAAGCCTAAACAAGCTGTTCAGACAGAAGCACCGCTCGTTGTGATCTCACAAGCAATCAGTCAGCTTTGATTACTCAATTAGCTGTGGTTTTTGGAGCTGGGAACACTACCTACCTAAACCATTATCTGAACTAAAAATGTTTAAATTTTAATTAAAATAAATTCTAACCCTAACTAACCTTACTGTCATGCACTTTTCCTAATATACTAACCTACAGTACACTGTAGCGTTCCCGTCTAGGTCATTTGCATACAAAACAACGCCTCCATAGCTCCTTATAAGGCAGGCTCTGTGCCGTGTGCAAATGAAATCGAAAAAAGTCGAGAGTTTAGACACACCTGTCCAGCTCATTAAATGCAACTGATAATGCAGCCGTGTGAAAATGGTGGCGGAATGGGATATATTGCATGTTGGCTATAACCTGCATTCTTTCAAATGTATAATTAATCAATAAAACAGATATCTAACAAATAAGAAATACAAATGCCACAGAAGGCATTAAATAATTATTATTTTCAATCATTTCACAATAATTGCATAATTGTGTGTGAATATCAAAGTATTTATACATTTGTCCAAAATAGCTGGTTCAGATATGTTTAATCCAGCTGCCCTGTGATCAGATGAATCCATATTATTTATTTTTCCGACATCAACAAACAATCAATCAAATTCCGACGATTTTTTATCGTACAAATATTGTCATATTTATTGAAATTATGATTAATTAATTCCAAGGAGGCCTTGGTCTCAGGTCTGCATCCCCTTAAAAATTGTGTGTATTGAGCTGTACTGTATTGTACCCATTCTGCAATCTGTTAATACAATTTTCAAACAATCGATCAATCATAAGTGTGCTCCTCAGCACTCTCTACCAGCCCTAATATGTCTCAAGCTAATTTCTTGTCGTAAATCCGTTCGGGAATGAGACCCAATGTCCCTATTGGGATTAATAGTGCAATAACTTGCTTTTTCACCAAACTTCACTTAAAACAAATAAAAGGTGCCTCTTGATCATCAAACAAGAATGAATTTCCCTATTGGGATTAATAAAGTGCAAATCTAACTTTCACCAAACATCACCTTTTATTTAAAAAAATAACACATTCACTGCCAACGACGAGTATACTTGTTATTGGGCGCCAATCGTTGAACGCCAACGAGTATACTCGTTATTTGATCGTTATTTCTTTTATTCGATATTTCTATTCATTACAGGCACACAGACTCTGGGTTAACATGGGGAATCCTCGTGAGAATGTAGGCATTGTGAATGTTAGGCATTGTTTCGGAGTTGGTTAAGGTTTGAAGGGTTAAGTTTAGGCGCTGTTAAGGAGCTGGTTAAGGTTAGAGTTTGTCTTAGAGATTGGCAATATTCTTCGGAGTTGGTTAAGGTTAAGGTTAAGGTTAGGCATTGTTTCGGAGTTGGTTAAGGTTAGAAGGGTTAAGTTTAGGCGCTGTTAAGGAGCTGGTTAAGGTTAGAGTTTGTCTTAGAGAATGGCAATAGACAGCCTATTTCCGCGCTGCAGCTCTCTTGCGCTGCCGCGGTCACATGGGCGTAGTGGCCAATCAGAGAAACGCTAAACACAAGTTGGTTGCCTAAAATATTCACGCCTGTGGGACGGCCCCAGATCTCCGGTTTCATGTTTCCTTGTCGGGCGAGGGCAGCCGTTCTGCCGTCAAATATCTCCAATCCATTATGTTGTGGTGAATTATGCTGTCGTCGAAATGGACATTGGATATACCAGATGGCGATCAAACAATTGAAATATAATTTTTGGAATACTCCCGGCCACAGGTAAGGACGGGTACATTTTTGCTTGATCCTGCAATGCTTTCATACCGATCGGGCTGATAACCGCTTTTAGTGTTCAATGCAAATGCCGTTACTGACAATCAAATAATCAGAAACGCCCCCCCCCCCCCCCCCTCTTTCATGCATTCATGATGGAACATAATAGCTATGATATAGATTTGATTTCGGGATAATAGCGTATACAGGCAAGACATGGCAACGTCTATAGTGGAATCGACGTATAGGGCTTTAACTCAGGATTTCATGAATTATCCTAGACCGCTCTAAAACCATACTTATATTCACCACGGTATAACACGGGAACGTATGGATGGAAAAATGTATTATTTCTCACATGTATCCATAGCTATAATATAGAATATAGTTATACTGTAGCTCTACAAACAAGGTGACTCAGTCCTATATTTTAACGTGTGGCAATGCAACCAGAGGGCGATGGCTAATCCCCGGCGCTGAATGATTTTTTTTTATCTATTTAGATTTTAGAAAATCGTCCTAAATCATTCATGCAAATTAATCCATAAAATCGATGAATCGCCCAGCCCTGCCGTACAGGATATGCCTCAAGTGTGCTGAATGCGTTTCGAGGTCAGATGAAGCGATTCACTTGGCTTGGTCTAAATTCTCCGCCCGGACCATATACGATGTAACACAGTGTGAAATAACGTTTCAAAGGGTGGGCAATACTGCCACCTTGCAGGATGCGGCCGGTATTGCACTTTTGGGATTTCAGAATGATTTCCTATGGTAACACTGAGGTCCGTGAACCTGTAATGAATTAAAAAAATCGAATAAAAAAAAAATGACCTGGCACTCAGTGTTAACCCGAGAAATCTCTGGTCTGGCATCCAAACCTGTTAAGCCTTAACAGGCTGCTTTTCTTTATCATAAATCGATCAATAGAGACCGTATTAGATCCCCAATTATCATATCATGGGGTATCATTGGAAAGCCACACTCATTGGCTACAACCCTGTGCAACGATTTTCGAGATCGCCAAATGATTGACGGAGCTAGAGCCCCGGGAGTCGGGGGTGGTAATGTGTACTTTTGCGTACTTTGGGGCACGCCTCACATATTGGCATGTAACTCGAGAACCGCTGAACGGATTTTGTCACCTGAAAGGGCAATCGACAGGCAACGAATAGGGCTTTAATTCTATATATATATTGCACACCCACAGCCACTAGAGGTCGGCAAAGAATCGTCCACATGTGGGCCCTTGGATGTTAAGAGGTAAACATTTTTTAATATATATTTTTTTGTAGCCAAGAGTAAAGACCATAACCCTATCAAAAACAGTAGTCAAAGTGTATATTTTCATTTTTACCGATGTTTTATACGATTTATCGGAAATACAAATTTATCGGAAAATGCTAATTATCGTAAAAACTGCAAGAAATGACTAAATCCAGATTCAACCCTGCCATTGGAAAGAGGAGCATTTTCCCTATCCATAGATGTATGATTTGGCCATAATAATGTCAAGGTCAAGTTCAAGGTCAAATATAAATTTATAATTAAAGTCGATTATCATTAATTACTGTATCTACAAATCCTTCTGTTTAATCATCTTCCCGCGGTTCATTTGCTTAGATTTTTTGTACACATGCACTCAATAAGGTGGTGAATGAGCTCAGTGAGCATTTTCTCCTACCCGTATACATTTTTGATCAAAGATGCAAAAATCATAAATCACAATTTATATTCTCCTTTTCTTCATTACAATTTACTCAGCCTAGTAACAGACACAATATTCCTGACACTGGAAATACATACCCCCAGGTCCCTAGATGTTCCTAGATACCAAGAACATGCAAATTGACGTTGCAGAAGTGGAGCAATCTTCCATTTACTTGTACCTTTAGGCGAAAACGGTCTACAGATACGTATTATTATTTTTAATAATGAATTTTTTGCACTAACAAAAACTGAACGAACATGTTCCACAGATTCAATAAGTAATTTAAGTTACCGTTGCAGGTAAATAGCACAGGTAACCAACATGTTGTTGTATGTAAATGTAAAAGGAGTAGCAGGTTTGAGGACATTTCTACGTCTTTCTGGCTAGTTGTCCGGCAGGTTTCATGGGGGACTTCTGCGAGGTGGACATGAACGAATGCTGCTCGTCCCCATGTCTCCACGGAGCCGTCTGCCAGGACATTGTGAACGGCTACGTCTGCCACTGCAGGCCAGGTGAGTCACTGGCACTAAATGAATGAATGTGACCCGGCACAGTCTAGGTCGGATTGTGCCAACAGAGAAGATTCTTCAGAAAAGCCGAAAACGTCGCACCATTCAGAAATAGGTCGAAATAGAGATATTGGCATTTTTTTGTCCTTTGACAATGTTCTCTATCTGTTTCCTTATTTGCAAAACTTAATACGACTTATAAATGTGTTAATTATTGTAAACTTTTCCGGCTGTATAATTTCCCTTGATGTTTAAAGAACTACAGTTGTATCATAGGGAGAACCTGTACTTGCATATCATGTAAAAAAAAAAAAAAAAATAAAAAAAGGACCCAGAGTCTGTGCCTGGTCACAAATGACCCGACCACGTGTACAGTGGTCATTGAGAGCTATTAACACGCTACCAGGCACAAAGAGAAGAGAAGACGGCCTCTTTGTTTTTAATTTGTGTTTTTGTTTCTTTTGTGGGAACAAAATATATTTTGGTTTATTGTTTATTAAGATGTTTATTAACACTTTGAGAGCCAGTCCGTGTTTTCTTTTTTACCCCCTTGAATGCCCACATCCACTCCAATGTTAACGTTAATATCGCCTAATCTATGTTTTAAATTATGGCTATGTGTCTAATCTGCCTGTCGCTTATCAAAGACTAATTTTCCGCTCAACATTGTCATGGCAGATTGTTTTTTTATCACTTAATTTCCGTTTGATAGCATTTTGAAAATCACTAGTTTTCGCGGAAAAAACAACACATTCTATGATAATCGCCTTTTACTGGAATATTCTAGAACGTTGTCATTTTTCGGCCTATTTATGAATCGTTTTCAAATAAACGCTAGATGATCGATAGTATATGTGTACGCATGCACGCTCGTGCCGCCAGTTGAAAAT
This sequence comes from Notolepis coatsorum, assembly GCF_963971535.1. Classification (NCBI taxonomy): domain Eukaryota; kingdom Metazoa; phylum Chordata; class Actinopteri; order Aulopiformes; family Paralepididae; genus Notolepis; species Notolepis coatsorum. The sequence goes on from NC_140173.1 coordinate 141,508,514, forward strand.
CGATTCTCCTATTTCCTGACCGCGAGCAGAGTCAATCACCATAATCACATAAAAGCTTATATATCCGTGAAAACGTGTCTGATTATCCTAATACTGATAACATAGATTCCTTACCTGAGATCAGATGGTATCCAAATGGTTTATTCCAATTCCCGATCGCCATTCGGAAAAATCGCTCATTTGATTGATCCATCGTGTATACAGTAAAACACATTCCCCGCGGCTCAGAGGCTCCAGAGTGAACTCTGGTAGACCCCGGTTACATGAGTGAGAAGTTTTTTCCCATTCATTTTCATTGAGTCCAATCCAAAAGGGTGATTTACCATCTGGGAGACGATAGGGGGCGCTTTTTTCACATCTGAGCGCCTGGGGTGACTGGATCTCCAACGGTAGGCTCGCTTGATGCAATGTGATTTCAGATCGCTAATAAAAAAAAAAAACGAATAAAACGAATATTCTCGTGAGTGGGCATTCAACCCGGGGGGTAATAACACGAGAAAACTCGTGGGTGGCATTCAAAGTGTTAAGATCCCCATCAGCTACTCTTCGTGAGTTCCACAACATAAGAAAAAGAAACATGTAGACACACATCCTTACAGATATTATATCACTTACCAGTTTTAATGCTAACCTACATAAAGGAGAAAATGTTCTTCAAAGTAACTAGTAACTGATGTTTTCAGATAGATGTAGTGGAGTACAAAGTACAATATTTCCTTTGAAATGTAGTGGAGTAAAAGTACAAAGTTCCCTCAAATGAAAATACTCAAATAAAGTACAATTACGTCAAAACTGTACTTAAGTACAGCACTTGAGTAAAAATACATAGTTACTATCCACCACTGCTAATTCCTAACTCAGGAGCAAGGGCAAATATAAGCGCAATGTAAATAAAAACAAAACAAAGATCCAAACAGATCCGTGTCGCTCACTTCACCGCTGGTACGGAATTCATATACCTTAATACCGCGTGGATGTGCCGGCGAGGTACAGTTTGTCTCCCATAAAGACACTCAAAAGTCACCTATTTTTCTCCCCGGGGAGCCATTTATAGATTTATATATTCAGTATCCAAGACCCCCAACACAAAAGAGGCTGGTTAAAAGACAACGCTACTTTGCCTCATTAAAATGTAGGCGTCGTGTCTCTTTATTGGAAGCCCTTTCACTTTTACGCCTGTGTGTGTGTGTGTGTGTGTGTGTGTGTGTGTGTGTGTGTGTGTGTGTGTGTGTGTGTGTGTGTGTGTGTGTGTGTGTGTGTGTGTGTGTGTGTGTGTGTGTGTGTGTGTGTGTGTGTATTTGTGTGAACCTCAATCCGCCACCCCCATCCCCACACCCATCCCGCCCCAAAGCTCCCAAATCAATGCAGTGAGAATCTGATTGATATTCACTTCAGAGGGAGGGATGGGGGCAGGGAGGGGTGGGGTGGGGTGGGGTGCGGAGGTAGATACACCATGCTGCTACTCTGTGGTCTTTTGTTCCTGGCAGGTTGGACAGGACTTCACTGCGAGGATGACATTAATGAGTGCCTTCCACAGCCCTGCAGTCAAGGGATCTGCATCCAGAACGATCCAGGCTCCGGCTACACCTGTTTCTGTCGGCCTGGATTTGTGGTGAGGCTGCACACACGCACACACCACACACACACACACGCACACACACACGCACACACACACACGCGCGCACGCCACCTACTCCTCCTCCTCAACTCCCTCTCCCGTACATACATTCACGCTAACTATCTGCTTATTCCCTCGCTCCCTCCCTCCCTCCTCTCGTCCACTTGGTCCGATTTCCCGGTTCTTACTAGGAGAGAGGTCAGTTAGTGTGTGTTATGTACACGGTCTAGGAGAGAGGTCAGTTAGTGTGTGTTATGTACATGGTCTAGGAGAGAGGTCAGTTAGTGTGTGTTATGTACATGGTCTAGGAGAGAGGTCAGTTAGTGTGTGTTATGTACACGGTCTAGGAGAGAGGTCAGTTAGTATGTGTTATGTACATGGTCCAGGAGAGAGGTCAGTTAGTGTGTGTTATGTACATGGTCTAGGAGAGAGGTCAGTTAGTGTGTGTTATGTACATGGTCCAGGAGAGAGGTCAGTTAGTGTGTGTTATGTACATGGTCCAGGAGAGAGGTCAGTTAGTGTGTGTTATGTACATGGTCTAGGAGAGAGGTCAGTTAGTGTGTGTTATGTACACGGTCTAGGAGAGAGGTCAGTTAGTGTGTGTTATGTACATGGTCCAGGAGAGAGGTCAGTTAGTGTGTGTTATGTACATGGTCTAGGAGAGAGGTCAGTTAGTGTGTGTTATGTACATGGTCCAGGAGAGAGGTCAGTTAGTGTGTGTTATGTACATGGTCCAGGAGAGAGGTCAGTTAGTGTGTGTTATGTACATGGTCTAGGAGAGAGGTCAGTTAGTGTGTGTTATGTACATGGTCCAGGAGAGAGGTCAGTTAGTGTGTGTTATGTACATGGTCCAGGAGAGAGGTCAGTTAGTGTGTGTTATGTACATGGTCCAGGAGTAGGGTGACCAGGTGTCCCCCTTTTGGTTGTACTGTCCCACCATTTGACCAAATGTCCCGCGTCCCTCATATTGAGAGGATGTCCCTCTTTTCGAAGCCAAAAAAAACATGCGTCTAAAAGCCCCTCCCTACAGACAGTAAACGTAGCAACCCGCCTCTTGTCCACACACATTGCTCTGATTGGTTATAGTACTTTAGCGTGCTGCTTGCCTGCTTGTGACGTGACTGAGACTGAGTCGTGACGCTACCTCATATCGCAAATCTGATTGGTAAAAAAAAACACAACAACATTACAAGCGAACTAGTTCAAGATGGAAAGCAGTAAAAAGAAACGGACCTGCAGTTACAACCAAGACTGGCAAACGACACATGACTGGGTGAGGCAGATGGCAGGCAATCTGCAGCAGGCTTTCTGTGTTTTGTGTCATAGTTCGTTTTCAATTGCGCATGGAAGAGAATACAACTTGAAGCGCCACAGTGGACGTGAGTCTCACTTGAAAGTGGCTCACCAAAAAGAAACATCCAGATCTATGGATACGTTTCTTTTTAAACCAAACAATGATAGCCAGACGGACAAGGTCACTGCAGCTGAGATAACAAGTGTCTATCACACAGTACAACACTCCCATTCATACAGGTCAGCCGACTGTGGTAACCTTTAACCTTTGATTTAAATCTATTCGGTGAAGACCATGGCAGTTATTCTAATATAGAAACACAATTTATTTGTATTATTATTTTTGTATTATACTACACTGTTTTCCCTAGTTCTGTGTTAACAGGGAATATTAAACACAAGACATTCCTGTCAAGTGATGACGTTTGAATATTTAAAACAGATGTTAGGTGGTATTTAATTTGTATTTATTTTGATTTAACCTTTAACCTTTGATTTAAATCTATTCAGTGAAGACCATGGCAGTTATTCTAATACAAAATTTTACATTATCTATCTGTCCCACTTTGTCCCACCAAAATCGTACTGTTGTCCCACTTTGTCCCACCAAAATCTTACTGTTGTCCCACTTTTGGACTTTTTGCATCTGGTCACCCTATCCAGGAGAGAGGTCAGTTAGTGTGTGTTAGGTACATGGTCTAGGAGAGAGGTCAGTTAGTGTGTGTTATGTACATGGTCCAGGAGAGAGGTCAGTTAGTATGTGTTAGGTACATGGTCTATAGGAGAGAGGTCAGTTAGTGTGTGTTATGTACATGGTCCAGGAGAGAGGTCAGTTAGTATGTGTTAGGTACATGGTCTATAGGAGAGAGGTCAGTTAGTGTGTGTTATGTACATGGTCCAGGAGAGAGGTCAGTTAGTGTGTGTTATGTACATGGTCTAGGAGAGAGGTCAGTTAGTGTGTGTTATGTACATGGTCCAGGAGAGAGGTCAGTTAGTGTGTGTTAGGTACATGGTCTAGGAGAGAGGTCAGTTAGTATGTGTTATGTACAATGGTCTAGGAGAGAGGTCAGTTAGTGTGTGTGAGCATGAGCTACTCTATCAGTGTCATCTATACCATAATATACCCAAATCGTTCCCCTGGGTGCTCACAGTGTCACCTATACCATCATAATATAGAATAGAATAGAATAGACTTTTAATTGTCATTGCACAGTATACAACGGAATTTCAGGGGAGCTCCCACAGACCGTAGTACAATATATACATACATGAAACACATAACACATATAACACTGTACATATAACAGAATATTTTAAATAATAAAGTGCATGATGAGCGGTAACAGTGATTATCAAGTCCAGGTAAGTGCACGGTGCAAATGAGCGTTTAACAGTCTGACTGCTTGGGGGGAAAAAGCTGTTCTTAAATCTTGAGCTCTTGGCATGTATGGACCGGTATCTCCTCCCTGAGGGAAGGAGCTGAAAGAGGTGATGTGCTGCTGGGTGAGACTGGTCCTTGATGATACACTTGGAGCGGTGGAGGCAGCGGGAGGTGAAGACGGAGGTGATGTTTGGTAGAGGAGTCCCGACGATCCTGCCTGCCGCTTTCACCACCCTCTGTAGAGCCTCTTGCTCTGTCTTTGTGCAGCTGGAGAACCACACAGACACACCGTAGGTCAGCACACTCTCAACCGCACAATGATAAAAGTTGACAAGGAGATTTCGTGGCAGGCCAGCCTGCTTCAGCTTCCTTAGATAGTATAGGCGTTGCTGAGCTTTTCCGATCACTGAAGCGGTGTTGGTGCTCCAGGACAGGGTCTCACTCACACTGAGACCCAGGAACTTGAACTCAGTGACCCTCTCCACCACCTCGTTGTTGATGAGCAGAGGGGAGTGGTCAGGCCTTGATCTTCTAAAATCTTTCTTTATGTTGAGCGCCAGGTTGTAATAATATACCCAAATCATTCCCCTGGGTGTCTCTCAGTGGCATCTACACTCTAGTCTACAGTATACTAGACGTGGGAATCACCAGAGGCCTCACGATACGATACTGTCACGATACTTGAGTCACGATACGATAGTATTGCGATACTAAATATATTGCGATATGCTGAGTATTGCAATATTAATATTGCGATATATTGCGATTTATTACCTTTTTTCAACTGCAAAGTAAAACTTTGTCAACATGTTGTATCTAATAAAATAAAGTCTGTTTATCTCACTTCAATAATTTTTATTGCAGAACATGGTATTTTCTCAAGCAGACAGATGTAAACACTGTAATCTGTGTTGCATGTACCTGACAAACTGAACTGTTTGTATTACAGTCATATTCCAACTTAACTGAATGCACATGTGTGCGTACTACTGTACTATTACAGGTATTGAAATGAACAATGCAACTTCCTTATACAAAAATAATAATAAATACAAACTATATTGTTGTGAAGGGCCAGATTAAACTGAATATATATATGTATTGTTTGATATACTTTGTATATTATTTATATATATACACGGAATATCCCTTTACCTGCGTACAGACCAGAGTAATATTCGCTCTCCTATTGGACAGCGCCCCCAGGCGCCAACGCGCAAGCCCCCAACGGCAAGTTCAAAGACAACTGCAGGCATGTCCGAACATGCCCAGAGTCTGCGTAGTAATACGAGACAAGGACTGAGGTTGGGACTAGATATTCACTTAAGTATAAATACGGCGCAGGTGTAAACAGCAGTACCTTACCTAAAACGTACCCACCTTCACCACGAGTCAACGTGCAGTGAAGTGAGCAACCTTGCGTCTAAATAGAGCATTGAGAACCGCGTGCGAATAGAATGTTAAAGTGTCAGAGTTTAATGAAGTAACGTTGAGTTCGACTTAATCTAATGTGAAGTCAATAGTCGATCATTTATTGTATATCGTGCGGCCACAGTTCTTCCGTGTGTAGCATTACCCATCGGTTCGTCGTGTCTTTAGCTAGTGCACTTATCCAGGCTGTGTAGCCTAAATACGTCGCCCACACCCGAGGAGTCCTAGGCGAGAACCGTTGGACATGTACACAGGAGAATCGGCGCCGGCGATTGCAGAACCATTCCTGGTTGGATTATATTGATTTGGGACGTGACTACCGGAGAAGAGCACTGTTGATTTACACTATCGTTTGGGATTTAACCTCGTGAGGATTACCACTCGGGCCTGCCTCGTGGACGGGGCTGGCTAGCTGTCGTCAATGCTGTCGAGCATCTTGGATTACAACTATTGCTTTTGTCTGCCGATCAAGGGAGTACAAGCACCGACTCCTGTACCTGGAGTCTCTTTATTCCTCGTTGACTCAGACGGAGTACCCGAACATTCCTCTACCCTCCAGGCCTTACACCCCGGAGGGAACCCATTGTCTCCAGTTGGTACCGGTGTTGCCCTATATAATTGCTACTATACAACAGGTGGCGTCAGCTTAGACCCATCGTAGGATTCCTGCTATTCTTAGTGACTTATGCTCTTGACTGACGTATATTCTTCGCCATACAAGCGCGACCCTAATTCTCATTCTGTAACCTAACGTTGCCTAATAATAATAAATTACCCTCCAATAGTATTTCTGTGTCAATGCCGTGTTCTTGTGGGTGTTCACCATCTATATTTGATGTACTGTCTGGCCAGTAATTAAAGTACATAACTAGCAGTGGTTTAATCTATCACAATCTTTAATACAGTCAGGGTTTTGTAACCCCTCAGTTACATATATATATATATCTATTTTTTTATAAATAATTAAATATCGACACTTGGCGTCCCTGTATCGATACAGTATCGCCACGCAAAGTATCGCGCTACTACTATAACGTATCGATTTTTCCCCCACCCCTACGGTATACTGTACCATAATATACTCAAAGCATTCCCGTGGGTGCTCTCAGTGTCATCTATGCCATAATATACTCAAATCATTCCCATGGGTGCTCTCAGTGTCATCTATGCTATACCATCAATCATATATTAAAAAGCATTCCCCTGGGTGTCTAATATTTCCAAAATGTACTGTCTATGGAGCTTCAGACTTTATAACCGATGACGTCACAATTTTTAGTCGTGGCTCTTGTTTATTGGATTTGGACCACAAGAATAACATGTAATGAACTGAATTGTGTTCCTAGACCTGGAAACAAATGCAAAAAGACCTTGTGTAATGTAGTGCCTATTAGTGATTTGAGATCTTATCAGTCTCAATGGAAATAACTAATGAGCTCAGTCGTCTTTTTGAGTATTTCTTGTAAATGCGGTACATAGGTTACAGTGTTTACCATTCCCACCACGTAAATATCACCACAGCTGGGGGTGTTTTCTGTAATTGCTCCTGCCTGCATGTAAACTTAATTTGCAGCCTTATTAAGGCGGCTGGGGATACATATTTGAATCTCAGAACGTCCTCAGCAATGCATGTCTTAGTTATGCCCGTTAAACTTCTCATGAAACGTGTGAAAATGAGGAGCATCCCTCCTGAGAGACGGTATGATCAGTTCTCTCAGGAATCAAACGTGTCACTATTAATCAAATCAATGAAACTGTATTACAGACTCAGGATCCAGATGAAAAAAAGACAAAAGACAGAACAACGCATACATGAATTACATACAAACGCAATAAAAGATCATGGTTTAAAAAAGGATATATATTAATGTCTTACAAAGAGACAAGTGTGCCGATGTCTCCACAGCTGAGATTGGTAGTGTGTGTGTATGTAGTACTAAACCTTATGTTTGTCAAAACCAACATGACCTCATTTTCAGAGTCATGAAGCCAGCAAATAACTGTGTGTATACACATGTGATTTCTAAAAATAGCTTGGAAGGTATTGACTCCTGCAGCCACAAACATCTCACTTACACCATCCAGGTATCTTATGTAATTCATTATTATCACGGCATCATTATCTACTTTAAGTTTCTGTAAGCTTGCTTTTTTCTAATTTGACCACAAGTCAATATAGAGTGGTGTACAGTAACAATATGCTCTGAACAGAGACCTCTTCAATGCATATGTGTACACATGCTAAACGTACGTGAGAGAACGTTGGCTTGTGCCTGCATCCTGCAGCAGCATTGCCTATAAATATCATCGTCGTTTGTCCTGTAATAAAATGTCCCAAGGTATTTCACCTTATTACAAACACCAAGGTGTAAATGGTCCAAATAATAAATGGCTATTACTAGTTTAACCATTTATTACAATAGCATAATAAATGGATGTGGCAGACAGTACAGTTAGTCCTGGCGGTACATTTCCACTCGTATAGGGCTGCTCCCTGCTGCAAGAGAGACTAAAACATAACAGCTTACATAAATGATAAAGCTTAACAGCATACTAAAACTGAACAGCAGGGAGGAGAACATAGCTGGAGAGTGTACAATACCCTCAGGGTATAGCTGCCTACAATACAGAGTAGAACCAAAGCATGCAGAGGCTGAGGTGGTGGTGGTGGTGGTGGTGGTGGTGGTGGTGGTGGTGGTGGTGGTGGTGGTGGTGGTGGTGGTGGTGGTGGTGGTGGTGGTGGAGGCTGGGCCAGTGCTGGTGGTGAAAACTTAGCTTGAAGGTACAGTAGCAGCAACACTTGGCACAACATAATATTAGGGATGCTCGATATTGGCTTTTTTACCGATACCGATATTCCGATATTGTCCAACTCTTAATTTCCGATACCGATATCAACCGATATCAACCGATACCGATATATGCAGGGTTTCCCCCCCCAAAAAACTGAATAATTTCAGGTAACTAATAATTTCACTGGATATATATATAACAAATATTGTTATTGTTTTTTTCTTTTTTTAAACCGATACCGATATTTTCCGATATCACATTTTACTGCCGATATCGGCCGATAATATTGGTCGGCCGATAATATCAGACATCCCTACATAATATAGTATGTGTGGATGGGGGGAGGTGTTTAAGTAAACCCATGGTCATTTAGCCCGGCCTAGGGGTTGATATTTTCACCAGGCTGCACACTCTACCCCAATCTTTGATGTCAGATTACCTCTTTTCCCCCCCTAGACAGACTGGGGGTGGGATGGGATCCACAAAGAATGGATTGCGTGGTGCTAACTGCACCCTTACCTGCGCAGGGTTTGCACTCGGATTCTGCTCCGTCTTTGCGAGCTATCCACTATTAAAGGACATTGCGTGGATGAGCAGACACGCCCAGCTTCTTCCCCCAGGCCATCAGAGCCTTGAACACTGAACTCTCCACACACAAGCACACATCAGCACACACACGACACACACACTGTACACGCTCACACACTAGCAGCCACTTTAACATGAGCACACACACACTCATGCTGCACACGCCCACACTTATGGCCACTAAGGAAAGGTCACTTTAAGAATAGTATAGTATAACTAGAGATTGTATAATATAGCATGTACATAAAGACCCAGTGCCTCATCCGTGGCTAACAGTGTATTGCACTACCACAGGACCTAGCATGTCCTACCATGCTCTGTAAATAACTCATGTACAGATACCGATATACTTTGTTTACTTGTTTTATTGCACAATGTCGTTCTATTGGATTCTATTATATGTTATTACTATGGTATTATGCACATCGTTGCGGGCAAGACCACCCGCATTTCATTGTATACTCGTAATGCCGTCAAATAAAACTCTTGACTTGACTTGACTTGATTTCATTGTATACTCGTATGCCGACAAATAAAACTATTTTTTTATCCACTTTTTCTCCCATTTTCTATATTTTCTCCCATCCCAATTTCGTATCATCCAATTCAACCCTCCCCTGTCTCGAACGCTGTTTCTTGCCTCCCACAAGCCGGCTGTAATGTGGACTAAGTCATACATAGCACAAGTCCCCTCCGGTACTTGAGGTAACAGCAGTCGCATCTTTTCACCTGCGCAGCTCGATCTCTCAGTGGCGAGGAGTCAGCGTGGGAGGCTCACGCTGCCCCCGACACTTCCTGATTCTACTGCGCAGGCGCACCAACCGACCTGTAGGAGTCGCTGTCCACAACGCCCGATCCCCACCCATCAGTTTCCCACCCCCTAATACGGCCAATGTGTATTAGTACGGACGACCAGCTAAACTGAAAGCAAATGTGGAGCGCTGGGCTCGAACAGGCGTCTCCAGATTTCGTGGCGAGCGCCTTGCCCACTACGCCACGTAGCCGCCCCGCGACAAATAAAACCCTTGACTTGACTTGACTTGATTATGTGTGGAGTTTTCCCCTGTGCATTTGGCTCGCGGAACAGTGTGCACTCCTGACAGGCTGTCGGCAGATATCAGGAAGTGGACAAATAAGACAGAAATGAGGTATAGACACGAAATACAAATTAAGAGTTCCGTCAGCATTGCATCCGGTGCAATCAGCGCGCATTTATATGAGGTAATATGGGCGGAACGTGTCCCCTTTCTATGTAAATGAGCTTCGTCGAATCCGCTCGGTATCCACAACGCCGCCGCCGCCAATTGCACCGACCAGTTAACGCGACGCACCTGCCGTCTTCACAGACGTGGTGGTAAATAAGCGCAGATCCCTAAGCGCTATAAAGAGGCATCATGCCACCGTCACTGCCAGTGTTGTTGACGCAGGCAGCGTAATGCCAGGCGTGCCCGTGAAATAATATTTCTAAGGAGAATATTACCTTCACCCCCCCCCCCCCCCCCCCTTTCCTCATTATTGGAACTCTTTCCAGGGTTAGCTTAGCTTAGTTAGCATTACCAGTTTTTTACCACGAGGAGTGGGCATAAAGTAATGGCGAGGATGTAAAGCATGTTAGACGCATTTATTGGACCCGTTGCTCCCGGAGTTTACATAGAAACAGCGCGACTCGCAAGAGGAGTTGTCACAAGCTATAGAACGCAGGGCTGAAGAGCTAGATGTCATAGCTTCTAAATTGAAGGTGGGGGTATCAGGCTCAGCCCCTCCCCGGCCAGCTGGAGTTGACTTGAGACACGGCAGGACCTCTGATCATATTTGGGCTTTAGGCTGACTCAACATAAGTATATGCACGCTGTTCAAGCTCCTTTTTACTATTGGATTTCATCTGAGATATTCATCTGAGATATTGTTAGTAGGGATGTCCGATATTATCGGCCGACCGATATTATCGGCCGATATCGGCAGTAAAATGTGATATCGGAAAATATCGGTATCGGTTTAAAAAAAATAAAAAACAATAACAATATTTGTTATATATATATCCAGTGAAATTATTAGTTACCTGAAATTATTCAGTTTTTTGGACGGGGAAACCCTGCATATATCGGTATCGGTTGATATCGGTATCGGAAATTAAGAGTTGGACAATATCGGAATATCGGTATCGGTAAAAAAGCCAATATCGAGCATCCCTAATTGTTAGTCAAATATTCACATGTACTGTATTATATGTGACACAAAACGTTATAGATAGCAGGCAACTCAACTATGCTAATGTCTCTTTGTTTTAAAAGCCCTACGTAGGTAGGCCTCACCATACCACGAAGCAACCCGTCTAACGAGAAGCCCTGTTTATTTCGCAGGGGGAGAACTGTGGCCACAATTACAACGACTGCCTGTTGAATCCGTGTCCCGAAGCGTATTCTTGTGTGGACGGCATCAACCAAGTGAGCTGTCTCCCTCCCGACTCAAATGTCTCCGTGGCAGCCGCTACCAACACCAACGTCTCCGCGGCGACCGCCGCTACCGACGCCAACGTCCCTTGGGACTCTGGGCCCAGGACGCAGATGCCACCGCTCAGTGCCACACGGATTACTGAGCACCTAACAAGTATGTGTGTTCTGTTTCCATACGGCCGTTTCAAAGCCACGGTTAGTCACAGTGCACCTGGGTAGTTGATACGGGTCATGGCTAGAGGGTTTACAGAAGTACTGCCACGAAGGTTTGCATTTCCACAATACACTTGTCGATTCATCCAATAATACAGCATGTGGAAATAGAGGTCTTTCACAGAATGTTTAAAGTGCCCATTTATCCTCCATGTTGGAAGAACAGCCCTTGCTATGTGTTTTACCTGCCCCACCGCTGCACAGAAATTAGGCATTTTCTTTAAAAAAAAATGGTGAGAGGCGTTTTTCTAATAACATACAACTGGGTGTTCTTTTACAGGCAGCCATGTTGCAAGGAAGATAACTATACATAGACATTCTGTGCAAGGCCTCTATTACACGTGGCAGCGATATCAGGCCATCGTTTGTGATGAAAATAAGATGAGACTAGACAATTATTTTTGATGAAAGTCATACCATGACAATTATATTACCAAAGAAAAAGGATGCCAAAAGGTCACATCACAATGTTGTGTCCAAGAAATACAGAATAGCATCATATATTGTAATACAGCGTAAGAAGAAGAAGAAGAAGAAGAACATTGATATGATGTGACATGTTGAGCCCATCCCCTGGCCCTGGGACATATTACATATTACACATATCATATTCTGATATTCTTACATTCCATGCCTATAAGCAGATTTGACATTTGCTTGGTTCCTATTTCAAAAGCCCACATGTACAACTTCAAAACGGGTCATCCAAAGACTGCATCCATTATAGCAGTAGCCATCACCGTGACATGTTGATTACATTCAGTGTTTTGTTACCGTCGCCCATCATAGAGATGTATTGTGATCACTGTGTTTGTTAGTTTTTCTCTTTATGTATATAGCACAGTCGTACAGAGTTGTACCGCAATGTACTTCACAAACATCCCACAGTCGGTAGATAAGATAAACAAGATCAGCGATACCACATAAAATACACAACAGATAAAATACAGAGCGGAGATTGCGTTCGTCACCAGCCCCGGAGCTGAGCTGGATTTGCCTGTTCGAATCCAGCTCACAGCTCCGGGGTTGTCACCAGCTTGGCTGGCCGTCTGCACTGATACGATTGGCTGTATCAGAGGGTGGGAGAAGCTGGCGGGGTGGGTCCGGGTCGTTGTAAACAGCGACTCCTACAGTTCGGTCGGGGCGCCTGCTAAGCGCGGATTGGACGTGAGGGGGATAGTGTGGTCCTCCCACACGCTACGCCCTCTCAATGAGAATCCGCGCTGCCAGGTGAAAAGAAGCAGTGATTGGCTGGACGTGTGTCGGAGGAAGCACGTGGTAGCCTCCACTCTCCCAGATGATCTGACTGTGGGGGGTAAGTGCGCAGCGACCAGGAAGGGACTGGGAATTGGCATACGACTAACATTGGGATGGGAGAAAAATCGGAGGAAAATGGAGGGGGAAAAAGACAAAAAAAAAAAAAAAAAAACAGATAAAATAATCAAAACAAGATAGGAAATCATCGGATGGTGTAATCGCAAATGTCCTGGGTTCAAATCCAGCCTTGAAAATGTGTTGCATGTCATCCCATCACTGTCCTATCTAATTACATCAGAAACGCCCTGATATATATATTTAAACAAAAAGAAAAAGATGGAAAAAGAAAAGTAAACAATTCTGTAAAAAAAAAGTTAACAAATCAGAACCCACTGGATGTCAAAAGAACAATAAATTAGGAAATAGAGGGAAAATAGTTGGTTCTGTTCTGCCCTGTCCATCGACACATCTTTCTGTACAAGCAAGACCACTGAAACAGAGCCAAGAATGGTCAGGGGGGCCGGGGGATAAAAATGGATCCCTGACCTTGAGCCAGAAGAAAGTAGGTCAGGCCATAATGAGGTACAGGGGTTAAGGTGTGTGTGCGTGTGTGCGTGTGCGCGTGCGCGCGCGCGTGTGTGTGTGTGTGTGCGTGCGTGCGTGCGTGTGTGCGTGCGTGTGTGCGTGTGTGTGTGTGTGTGAAGGACTGGAGGTACGACTGGCGTGTTATTCCAGCTGTAACTACAGCGGCCGACTGTCTCACAGAAAACAAGATACGGATTATAGTCGCCATGACCTTTATCCGTAATGTGCCGTTTCAGTTTGCAGCGCCGTTTCAGTTAAGAATTACATTGGAAACGAGGGACGAGGTGAGTGGAGCGTAATGATGATGTACTGCGGTGGAGTCACTCTGACACAGCAGTGTGCTGGTGCGGAGCTGCGCTTCTGTAGGTGAACGAGGAATATTTACGCACGCCACCCTTACATCCACGCACAGTTTCATAGTGTTGAGTTTTATTGTTTGTTCCAACACCTTGGCAGAGATCATCCTCCAGAGTTTGATCCTCTGCACCCAAATGTACAGTGGTAAGATAAGATATCCCTTTGTTGATCCCCTTGGGGATATTCAGGTGTCATAGCAGGAGGGGAGAGTGGAGGTACAGGTATGGGCAGGGTAATAGGATGACAATGAATATATGTAATAATATCAGTGGCGGGATGTGTATTTTACACCTAGGCCTTCAGTGCATCAATTAAGTAATTTAACCGACTTTGAATAAACTCATCATAGGGCATCATGACATGCGGCTCCAGAGCCGCATGCAGCTCTTCAGTCACTCTGCTGTGGCACCCTGTTGCTTTAGCCTCTTAACGTTACGTCACGCCTGTGCACGGGACGTGCGCACGTCGCAGCATTTTGCGCTCGTCTGCCGGCTCCGGGCTGCATTTTTTGCCGATCATCCGATACACCGTTCGAAAGTTTCCTTTGCCACTTTTCAATCGCCACCACACTCAACCAATTGCGTGCTTCGGGTCTCAAGTTACATGTCGATATATACCTGGCGAGCGTCATTTGACAGGCTGCGGTACACACATGACCAAACACTCATTTTCCGTGGGATTTTTATAAGATTTGGACCTGTACTACATAAGACGTCAGGCTATGGAAGCACAGTGTTTTCCAGCTCCTACCTCCTAACATAACTTAACTTAAAAACAGGCATATGGCAACCACTAAACAGACATGTGAGTACACACAACTTTTACTTCAGTGTGTTCAAACCTCTGTTTCTCTAATTCATTAGCAGATCTTTATTGACTTAGCAACTTCAGAATGTTACCTTTCAAAAGAGACCAGACTCATGCATGTGCTATAAGTATAAAGTATGCTTTATATACTTATAGCACATGCATGAATATGTTTTGCAAAAAAGTTATGCAGTCGTCAAACAAAAAAATTGCCCTGTTTTTGCCTGAGGTTAAGGGGATAACTATATATAAAACGTTATACACTGTGTTATTTTCATTTTAGGGTAAATAGGTTTTGCGGCTCCAGATGCATTTTATTTTGTGGGAGGGGGGAGAAATCGCTC
Source organism: Notolepis coatsorum (assembly GCF_963971535.1). Lineage (NCBI taxonomy): Eukaryota > Metazoa > Chordata > Actinopteri > Aulopiformes > Paralepididae > Notolepis > Notolepis coatsorum. The sequence goes on from NC_140173.1 coordinate 141,523,634, forward strand.
TTTTGATAGTAAAGGTAGCTGACCCCATGCACTAGGGCTATTAGGCTATTGTCATTCAACGTAACCACCCCATATTCACAATGAGTACATTATTGAGTGGAATACAATTATTTAACCCAAGGATCAACACTTGAGAGTTACAATACAGTAATTGCAGAGACACGATGGTGACTGAAACAATTATGCACCACTAATACACAGTATGACAGGATGGCACATCACAACAAAAAATGCATAGCCCAATTCAATGTCTTTACCAAAGAAGATAGAACAACAACCAGTTCAATTTACTCATACAACCACCAAGCAAGCAAAACCCCCAGAAAACACAACAGGATTCAAAAAGCTTCCCCACAGATTCCAGCCAAGCTACTGGGCTTAACACACATGTCACATGCCACCAGGCAGACTGAATCTGATCATTCATACCATCCATGCTGTAGGACAAAATCTAGTGTCGGAGCAAAAGAACAGATGAGAACTGTAAACACATTTGGTGCCAGCACACAAGACAAACATAATCACCAGCAGTATATTGACAACATTATTCTTGTCTTTTGCAAAGGAAATCCACTTAATTCATCGTCAATCCAACTCACTCACTTCAATTCATGTTAAAATATTATTTGTCACTTGAAAAAAAATCAAAGCATTTATCCAACAAAAAACTTTCTTGAAAGGTCCTTCTCCTAAAAGGGTTTGTAAATCTGCCACCAAATCCATTTCTGCTCACCCTTCTGTCATTGTGCATTAACCTCTTAACTTGCACTGGGTCCTATAGGACCCGTTTTGCACTTGCGCGCACGTCACGCTATTTGCGAGTGTCTGGCGGTTCGGGTCTGAATTTTTTTTATAAAACATATAATATATAGAATTAAAGCCCTATTTGTTGCCGAATGCCACCTCACTCGACAAAATCCGTTCAGCGGTTCTCGAGTTACATGCCGATATATCAGGCGTGCGACTTTGTACACGCAAGAGTCAGATTACCACCCCCGACTCCAGAGGCTCTGGAACTGTCAATCATTCACCGATTGCGAAAATGGGTTGTACTTGTAGCCAATGAGTGTAGCTTTCCAATGATACCCCACGTGGGGTTGTGCATATCAGGGATCTAGCTGAAATTTTACGAGCGAAAACCGGAAGTGAAAAATACACGGAATGCATTGCCGTCAATGAGGAAATGGATTACTGGAGAATTTCTTTTTTGTACACAGATTACCAAAATCACTCTAAATCACCCATTTCTGAGCGGATCTTTATGCAATTTGGACCTGTACTACATAATACTTCAGGCTATGGGTCCAACAGGACAACAGGACTAAATATAAATAAAAATGTCTTCGAAATTGTAATCTGCTACTTTACGGACTTTACATTGCTAGTTTTGCTTCAGTAGCTGGCCCTCTGATAGCGTGAGCTAAATCTCGCGCCACTCAAGAAAATAAACTGCTGAAGTAGGAAGTTAGGCCTGATTCATTCAAACCTGGGTCTGAGAGGCTGCCAGCTTCCACACCACAGTCCATTCTCCCCTGCAAGCAGGAGGCTTTAAATTGAGTAGATTGCTAACCCAAAGCGAGGAAAAGATAGATATCTGATCTTTCTGGAATATCTGAAATTGGATGATCAATAGAAGCCCCCCCTCCCTCGGTTCCTGACCTTCATCATGTCACACCTCCCCCTTTTATCCCCATATTTCCTTTCATTCTACATTGTATCGAATAAAGCATAATAAATAATAAATAATAATCTTAAGGAACTCTTGAACATTGAACATTTTCAATCAATTTATCACAAAACCTTTTCAGATACATGTAGTAGCATTTGTGTAAAAGTACCGCGTCATGTTTCACTCCTGATTATCTCAGCATTTGAATTAGCCTCTTGTATTGCTCTTGTTTTTATGTGGCTAAACACTAGCGGAATAGATTTGAAGAGGCTGGTTAACCACCTGGGATAAATCCCATCCCTTCCATCTAGGTCAATAGCGTAGTGCTTTTGAATTGGCTCAATCAACAGCCCAGCCGTCAGTCATGTTGACAGGACTGTGTGGATTTTGACATTGGAGAGAGAGACACTCTATGAGCGAGCTATATACTGTAGCTCTCGCTAGCATGAATATGACAACTTTAACATTGACACGTCTTGACCCAGGTCACACGGTAAGCAAGCACAGGTGTTTAGCCAGGGGGTTGTCATGTAGGTCATGTGTAGGGATGATTTGTAATTGTTTTCGGTCTAGTTCACTACTTGGATTCTGATCAATCTTATGTTAAATTGTATGTGCAGGAGAGCTATCTGAGAGGTTACATGCTAGTTGGATTTGTACAGATGCTCACAACATAGCAAGTGAGCAACATAGATCTCATTGCTATATGCGACATGCCCTGATCTGGGATTCAAGCTAGCTACACACGCTTTGGATTCAAGCTACATTTACATCGGTAATCACGGTAATCGTCTGTAATCATGGAGATGTTCAAGCATGAGTCACACCTGCAACACTGGCAATCACCATCACCATACAAAATGGGAAACCGCTCTAAACCGGTTAAAATCAGCACACACACAGAGAGACACACTCTCTCCCCACTCAATAAATCCCCTTGCCAGCTCCATGTGGTGTGTACTCCATGTGGCGTGTACTCCATGTGGCGTGTATTCCATGTAGCGTGTACTCCACGTGGCATGTATTCCATGTAGCGTGTACTCCATGTGGCATGTACTCCATGTAGCGTGTACTCCATGTAGCGTGTACTCCACGTGGCGTGTATTCCATGTAGCGTGTATACTGCGCGACAATAAAAACTAGCGAGGCGACACACAATTATGTATCTAAATGAGTCGTTTGTTATCTGTGAGATGGGTGTCAGATACGGTAGTCTGCTTAATGGATTTACTCAGGAGTCAACCCATGCGGCACAAAGGAGGACGAGCCAGATTACAAAAAAGAGCCTCTGATGCTGCTGGGACTGAAAATACATCAGCTCATCAAATTATAGAGTGTAATGCGCACCTAAATAACAGTAAGACCGGTGGTGGTGGTGGTGGTAGTAATAATAATAACAATAATAAAACTGTCTGATGATCTGTCAAGCTAATCAAAGCAGCAAGCATCCAAAGTAATTAAAAGTTAAAAGGCCCAATCTGTCATTTATTTGTCCAAATACATTTGGGCAGTCAATTAGAATTAAAAGAGGACCAGTTAGAGAACAAGTCCTCAAATGGTAAATGGGTAAATGGTGCATTTACCAAGTGCTTTACAATTTGTTACTCACATTTTACCCATTCACTCACACATTAATAACATGCCGACGGTGGAGGCCATATTGATCATATTGATATTAGATGATGATCACATTGAGCTCTTAGATCATATTGAGCTCTTACATCATATTGTTGGGCTCTTAGATCTTACAATCATTGCAAATGTAAACGTTAACAGCATCAAAATCAAAACTCTTTATTTGGCAGATACAATTTCAGACGTTTTTATCTTAATTTCCCACGGTTTGCTTTTCAGTGTCGGGGCGGGGCGTCACACCTCGTTTACATTTGAATAACATATTGCATGTTTACCTCCAGTACCTTTGCCTATAGGTTAGCCTATTGCCTATTGCCTATTGCTCTGCTAATGTTATATGAGAGGAAGAAGTTTGACTCCCCATCTGTCTCAGTGCCATCTAATCCACACGTCAGTGGCCGTCTAATCGACCATTATTTGAAATGGATATGGTGGTGGTGCTGCTGTAGCTTAATTAGCCAGCATGCTAACACATGACAAAGGGAAGGGTACTCCAGGTCAGCGCCAGTGTAACAGACACAGCTACAACTGAACTCAACCCGGCTGTATAAATACTATCCATCGTCAATTCAATGTCTCAATTTAGTTTGCTTCCTTTATTCATCTGATTACTTTGTTTCCCAAACTCTTGTATCGACTAAACTCACACTGATCATTTGTTTTACTAAGTAAAAAAGGTTCCTGCACACCTTATAGTAGGGTGACCAAATGTCCTCTTTTGCCCGGACATGTCCTCTTTTCACACCTTGTCCGGGGGAGGGGGGGGGGGGTTATAAATTCATGAAAATGAAACTCTGTAGACAGACTGTGTACTTAAAAAAAAATAGAGAGAAATCTCGCAGAGCGAGATAAGCTTTGTCTATTTTCTTGACTGTTTTTTTTGGGGGGGTGTTACCGTCACACTTGTTTGTTTCTGAAGCATCTTCTATTTTGTCCCTGTCAAATATTTCTCCATTCTGTTCACCTACTGACACTTATCCTCTCCTATCGGCTGCCCTGTTACCAACAAGGTCTATCTTACATTTTCAAAAGCCTAGAAAAAGCTTTGTCTTAACAGTTACTAATCGTTAGTTATGCACGTCAATTTGATTTGTTTTTCATTGCGTACAGTATACGTGCGTCTTTGGAGACCTATTACATGATTGTTTATTGTGGTGAGCTGTGAGAAACATCAAAATAATAGTTCAGCACGTTGGTTCTACATAAACAGACCTTTCCGTGCGCCCCACACTTTGAGAAACACTGTATTAAAGACATAGTTTCCGTGTTTCAATGTTGTTCAACTTTGTAGCACCGGAGAACAATATCATTCATCCTAAATATTTCTGAAAATATCCTTTTGTGTAATTCTTGGTCCAGTAGACCAGTAAATTATGACCACCCTACTGTGAGATTCCTTAGGACTGTCAGGCACTTGTTTAAAGGTCTAGTTTATTATTACAGTCTGTTTTTTGTTCATGTTCAGGGCAAAAAGCAGAGTATTGCCATAACGTTTGCAGAAGTTGAGATTTGAAGCATCAGTATGTAGGACTACTTTAAAGCAGATGTGTATTTCATAAAGTGCCGTGAAACTGTGGAATTCTCAACAGAATGATTTAAAATGTTGTATGTACATATTTTTCAGTTCAAGAAAATGCATGAAGAAAGAATGATTAGACTTCATGAATGTTGTCCAGTTCTCAAAATTCTGATCTCATATTCCAACATCAAGGTGTCCATTCCCCTTTGACAGCCCAGTGTCAAACTAAATAATATACATCATCCATTCTCAAGGCCGTATTCCAGGCACCCATTGGGAGCAGTGGGCAGGGCAGATTGGTCGAGCTTGACAGATGAGGTCTGTCTACCTTTGAAACTGTTCACATAGCTGTAAAACAGGGCTATTGAGCACTGGAGAGCTTGACATGATGCGGTGTGACACTCTCACTCCAGGTCCCCTGCGCATAATGAGTCCTATCTACTGCACCTGGTCCTGAGTCACTGAGTCAGTACTTTTTTGGTCGAGAACCCCCCTCCCACATACACACGCACACACATGCACGCACACACACACACACACACACAGACACAAACACACACAGAAACACACACAGAAACACACACACAAATACACACACACAAACACACATATACACACAAATACACACACACACACATACACACACAAACAGATCTCTTTTGTTTATTTTACTCCATGTTTTATTTGACTGAAAAATACTAATAAAAGATTTCTCAACCTTTTTTCACCCCTACGTCTAATCAAAATACGTAAGTATGAAAGCGGTTAAGAGGAGCGAGAAAACTCAGGAATACACCTAACTAGGTCAGCGTCTAAAAACACCCAGTGCCCTCGGTGCTACTTGAAATAGACTCAGACAGGCAGGTACTCCTTGAAACCTGAGGCCGTGGCTCGACAACCTTTAAAATTCTTTACAGAGAGATGAGGAGGAGTGATTCTGTTGTGATGGGACTCATGTCACATGCATTCATACTAAGAAACTTTACTATGAAACTATATTTTTTTTTTTCCTATGTAATAATTTGGTTTGGTTGTGGATCATTTTGCAAATTAAACTTACAGATATGAAGTATCTTAAATATCTTGTAGATCATGATCTTTCATTATGAGTTTAATATTTCATCAACTAAAATATACGTCACACCCCGCACCTCTCCCTTCTGTCTGCAGGTGGCTAATCTTGAGTTTCCGACCCCCCAGTAAGCTAACTGGACTAATGGATAAATCCAAAAAGATTTAAGTAGAGGGTTTAATTCAGCGTGGACAGATTAATTTGCTTCCACTACTAATGATGCAGGCTTACCTGTATGCTTGATATGTGGTGAAAAATTAGCGAACAACAAAAAAACATCACTCGCCACTTAAAAAAATCAAAAGCCAACTAAATTACGCATTGATTTGACTCAGCCGGATTTTTATCCAGTGATGGGGAATTCCACAAGCGCCTCTCTCACCATTACACGCAAGCAGTGTCTGATGGTTGAATCTGTCTGATGGCCGAATCTGTCTGACCGCCCACTGGAGTAGATAGAGAAACTAGTAGATGTACTGTTGATGCATTCGTTAGAGAAAACACATTTCAGTAATATATGCCTTGTTCTATGCGCACTGCCAGCCAGCCTTTATCCGACGGAGAGATACACTTAACATTTTGACAGAGAAGATAATCTCCAGATTCAGACACAACTGAGCACAAACGGTTCCAAAGATATTTAATGTTTGTCGGCATATTTTCACACCGCCAACAAAGTACTGGGTCCGTTGTCTCTCATTTGGATTTTACTTTTCAGTTGCTGCCGCCAATGAAAATCAGCTCCCTACGCATGCTCAGACTGTTTTTCAATGGTATTTGAGATATTGTGTATCACCACCTACTGCTTGTTGGAGCAATTCATATGCGTTTCTGCATTTACAGTCAGGGCCTTAATCTTTGATGCACAGTAAGTAATTGAGTGATAAAAAAAGAACATGTTATAGAACTGAAGACAGATGTGTACAGAGCAGCAGTGCTGTCAGTCATAGTAGCAGCATCCACAGGCTGGTGCTGAAGAAACGACACCGGTGGTGGGGGTGGGGGGGTTGTTTTTTCCTTCATGGCACACATGCGGTGCTGCTGAGCTCACAGTATTTGGAGCTCTACAGATTGGGAGTTGAAGGAAACTACTTGAGGAGGGAGGCTTACTGCAGATAAGCCTCAATTTGGTGGACCCTCTTCTTCAGGAAGGTTCACTACAGCAAAGGCAAAAAAAAATAAAAAATGTTATCACCCGCTGCCCAAGTGGAACAGGAAAGAAGAGACTTTAAGCTGTGTTCCCCTTGGTAAGAAATCAAGTCAGTGAGTAGGATGTAGCTGTAGCCTGATTGACGCACACTTGTCTTGGTTGCTTTTCCTCGAATCAGCCAGAGCCACGCCCCCGGTGCTAACCCGACTAACAAAGAGACGTTGAATGGTGATGACGATGTCCTGTATTAGTTGCGGCGACGTCGTACAAGCAACGACTATGTGCACTGTCGTAATCGGTATGAAGAATACTGGTTCCTGCGTTGTGTATAATATCCCAAAAAGGTGTGGTGCGATAGAATGATTTGGAAACCACAAGTTGGCTTCGAGTGTTCACAAAGAAAGAAGTATTTATTGGCTACACACACGACGTGACCAATTCACTTCTACACGATTGTACACTCTAAAATGAGTGGTCCCATAAACGCACACTAGAGGACGTACGCCGGGAGCCACCGTTATCCAAAATGTACACCGTTTACAAGATATATTGTACAAAAAGGCGACCTAAGGCGAGCAAAGGGCTTTGCCTACTAATAATCTATGACGAATCGATATTGAATGTCCTTCAACGATGGGATTCTTCTTCTGGAAGATTATCTTCTTTCAGCTTTTCTCATTTCATCTCCGTCGTGTTCCCCGGCGCACTCCCGTTTATACAAACGTTGCGGGTACCTGCGTGACGTCACAGGAAGTGACGTCCCGTCACAGGAAGTGACGTCCCGAAAGTGTCTATCCCAATCAGAAGCTGGTTACGTTCAAATTTGAAAAAAGGGGCTGTCTTAACAGCCCAAACGTCTCCTCGCCATAACTGTTAACTCCAAATTGTTTTTACTATCAAATTGACTTAACATTTGTTTTATCCGATTCCAAATATATATTTTCAAACTGGATATGCCCTGGGGAACACACACATATCATTTTTGACTAGATTTGTCATTTTGTTTTTATCCACTTTTTCTCCCCATTTTCAATTTGTCTCCCATCCCAATTTTCGTATTATTCAATTCTTCCCTCCCCTGTCTTGAACGTTGCTAGACTATGCCTCCCACTGGTCGGCTGTAATGAGGACAGAAGCCTTGCATCACGTGTCCCCTCCGGTACAGGAGGAGGCAGCCTGTCGCATCTTTTCACCGCAGCAGCTCGAACTCTCAGTGGCGAGGAGTAACGCGTGGGAGGCTCACGCTGCCCCTGCCACTTCCTGCTTCCGTCGCACCGGCGTCACCAAACTGACCTGTAGGAGTCGCTGTCCACAACGTCAAATATCCACCCACCGGCTTTTCCACCCTCTAACACTTGCCAATTGTGTTAGTATGAACGACCGGTCAGCCGGTAGCAACGCCGAGAGCTGGGCTCGAACCCAGCGTCTCCTGCGTTAGAGGCGAGCGCCTTGCACACTGCGCCAATCAGCCGCCCCCTAGATTTGTCCTTTTGATGGCAAACGAGAATCACACTGTTTGAAGTTAGCTCCCCTCTTACTTTCTTTCTAGTTATTACTAACTTAATTCAAAATTTCCTCTAACCAGTTATCCGTCATATCATTTTCAATATTTATAATTTGAGTGCTTTACTCCAAACGTTGTGATTCTGGTCACAACCATTGTCATTCTTAATAGCATTCTAATCGGTAGAATCAGCACATTTTCAACAGGAATTCTTGTAGTTTAATTAACGTCATATTTAGTATAGAAAAAACACATTTTTAATATAAACTCATTTCAAAAGACATTGAGACTTGGTTCCTCCCTAAAAGTGCAGCTGTTCTCTCAAGTTTTTTTTCACAGAGGAAGCCGGCAGGATTCTTCGACAAGACATTCTGTCAACCCCCCCACTGTGCCCCGAGATCACAGCTGTGTGGTTACGCCAATTAGGTTCCCATGTTGATCACATTCCGATCTTTGCAACTCACACAATAGGCTTGTTTTGATGTTTTCAGGCGTCGCCCGTAGTCAACTTAGGTTTCAAGCAAATGTAATTATCAAAATACTAGTCACTAATTGTTTAACCTGGAAATATGACATTCATATTACCACAGCACACTTACCGGCGGTGACATTGTGAGAATGTAGGCAGCATGCTTTCACATACAGTACATGTCCTCTCTGTAATTTATAGCCAATCTTATTGTAGCTCATATCAATAGAAATTGCTCACAGTCATGGCCGTCATCCCCAGCCCTATGGGGAAATTGGACCGCCAGCAAAGAAATATATAATATATTGCTAATGAGATATCAGCAACAACTCTTTATTAGGACTGACTTCAGTGTCAGAGTTTGGTCGCTGGGGCTGACGTTTGAGTAAATGTTACGGCTTCACCTCCACAACCCTCCATACCTGCCTCACACCCCCCCTGCACTTGAGCTCAACCCTCCATACCTGCCTCACACAACCCCTGCACTTCAGCTCAGGCACTACGTGCGTGTAACAGGCACAAGTGAAATGAGTGTGGATGGAGACTCCACACCTGCTCCCACTCTACCCCTCTGCCTACAAGAAGCATTGTTCTCCACTCATTCAGCATCAGATCTTCCCTAAGAATGGCCTGGCAAGTATCCTATACATTTGTACACATTATGCTGTTTGTCATATGTGTGTTCGTATCTTTTGACATTGTATTCTCCCCTATACAATTCTCTCGTGATTTTTTACATTGTATTTTCCTGTATACAATTCTCTCATGATTTTTGACGTTGTATTTTCCCATGTGCTATTTTATCATGAAGACTTTTTTTTCTCCGTGTCCTCCACAGCCCACTACCTCCAGCGACCTCCACCAGCCACTACTTCCAGCCCGCCAGGCTAAAACACCCAGACTCACCATATATGTTTCCCCCCCATCTATGCAGTAATAAACGACCTACAGGGTTAAACAGTATATGCCTCCCTTGTTGGGCATTTGAGCCCACAAGCTACCATGACTTACTGTAACAGTAAAACTAGGACAGATAGTACCCAGGTCCTCCATGGATAAAACTGCTGATATCAGTTGTCTTCCAACTAGGAAACATGACAAAAGAAAAATGTGTTATTAAGAGAATACAAAATTTGATTAAGCTGCTGTATGTCTAGAAAGATATAATGTAATTTCAACCATACATCCATATGTATGTTGGCTGTATGACAATTTAGACCTATTTTGCAGAAAGACGTTGTTCTTTCCCAAATGTTAGAGCGTCTTGCATAACCTAGATGAACCGTCTGTGAATCACCATCAGGTTTGTCTGTAGCCCCAATGTTGCATTTCTCCATGTTTCTCCAAGACCTTTTTACTGGCCGTCTACACTCTTCCTCAACCTGTCACCCAACTCATAGCGTACGTTATGGTGAGGAAGTATCCTCATTTGTACAATTCATCCAGGGTTCAGTAGCTAAAAGACCAGCAAAAAAATAACCAACTCGTACCGATTATTAAGTTGTGTCTGTTAAAGCGCAACTGGAAAGGCCTCTGTACATTAAGCGTCCCCACAAGCTAGCGTTGGTCAAGTTAACTGGTGACCTATGTTTAGGGTTGCCACCCGTCCCTTAAAATACGGAATCGTCCCGTAATTGGAAACTAAAAGACGCGTTCCGTATTGAACTGATACGGGACGCCCTTTGTCCCGTATTTTAAGGTTGCCAGTTTAGTGAGAGAAATGAGCCAGCCGACAAAAACAAGCAAAAGTGTGTCCAAAAGTTGCGGGAAATAAACAGACTTGGCAACTCTGGTATGATGGGCGTGCGCTCAGCAGCTCACCGACCAATGAGAATTAGCGCTTTCACGTTGCTAAGAAGAGTGCTGTGCCGTTGTGCCAATCCTCTGTCTGTGCGCTGCGTGATTTGAAAATGTCTACAGCAGACACAAAACGCCTCCAGAAATACAGACGTGAGTGGGAAGAGGCAAACCACTGGCTTGATAGCGTCAGTGGAGATGTTTACAAAGCAAACTGCAAAGTATGTAGGCGTGTGTTTTCTGTGGTGCATGGTGGACTGACTGACATCAGACAGCATGCCTCAGGAGAACAACATGCCAGAAATATAAGAACGCAAAGGACACAAGCACAGGTGTCACAGTTCTTCATGACGGAAACTCCTGAGATTGATTCGGTATGGGATATTACATCTTATTTATCTGGTTGTGTTTTTAACTAGATGTCAGTATTTCTATTTACCTGCCCTGGCAGCCAGGAGCCTATACTTCTTTGCACTTTATTTTTTATTAATCTTTTAATTTGGGTCACACAAGTGTTTCATTGTATTATTGTCCTCTTTCAGTAAAAGTGTTCCCAGGCTTTATATGCATACAGCTCAAGTTGAGGCTATAGTTCAGCCAATTTATTTAAACAATGTTAAATGCAAATAAAGCACTTTAAACTTTAAGTATGACTAAATGCTTTCTTGACTATAATATATAGTAACTGTTCCAAAATGCATAGATTTCTATGTATTTTAGGGGTTTGGGGGGCTAGCTCTTTTTAATATAAATGTCATAGATTGTTTTATTTAGATTTCATAGATTTCTATGCATTTCAGGAGTTTGGGGGGCTGGCTCCCCAAAATAATTAAATAACATAACCCTAACCCTAAAACCGAAATAAAGTAAAAAAATAAATAGTGACAAAATCCGCCCATTTTCGACCCTGATGTAAACAAGACGAAAGTCTTTCTCTGGTCTGCATCCCCTTAACAATTGTATGTATTGAGCTGTACTGTACTGTACCCATTCTGCAATCTGTTAATAAACTTTTCAATCAATCAATCAATCAATCAATCAAAACCATACACTGGCACCAGGCACACATCACACTACACAATGACTACCATACACTGGCACCAGACACACATTACACTACACAATGGCTGAAAGTCTCAGGAGACAGGGATTGATATAAGCCAATTAAGGGGAAGGGATGATTAGGTGGCCTTGATGTCAGAGGCCTGATTGTGATTTGGCCAGGAACGCCAGGGAACCCTCTACATTCGATAGACATCGATATATACACCCTGAGTATATAATCTGAATAATGACCGAATTCAGCAGGGACCTCCGTTTAACGTCTCATCCAAAGGTCCTGCCAGGTCCAGAGGACAGAATGCTCCCTGCTGGACAACAACACCACTTTCAGACAATGACCGTGACACTTTTCCGACAACGGGGCTCGAACAGGTGATCTTCTGAACATGAGTCCAGAGCTCTACCCTTGTAGCCACACTGACAAACCCTATTCTTTTGAAAAAATATGTGTTGGGATTCTGAATTGATCCAAGAGGACAGTTAACATTAGCTTACCAAATCTTGTTGGATTTAGATTGGATGCTCAGATTGTTTGAAAGGTTTGTTTTGTTGGTGCATCATGTTAAGTCAAGCAATTCCTTTCCAACACTGGCCACCATTGAGCATTCACACCATTCTGAAAAGTTAGGTTTGTTCCGTTTTCAGGTCTATTTCTCCAGTCAGCTGCAGAGTTATTTCCTCATTTCCCTACCTGGACATTTAATATTAACTTATGAATGTCCAAGTGACCTACAACTAAGAGGTAATGATTATTTCTGGACAACGATGGTATTCAGTGTGATTCATATGCGTGTGTTTTGTCCTAAAGTTGTACTTTATGAACAAACACCATGTAATCTCGGTTCATTCCTGTTTTTGTTCCAACCAAAACAGAGGCGCAGCGATCAAAGTTCGGTGTGATTGACATATCGCCGGTCTGATGTATAATTAGCCGACAGTGTGATAATTCGCTTATTGATGACTTAAAAATCTACTTTTTGGCAACATTATTAGATAACGTTGCTACGACGTCTTGAAGAGTTGTGTCCTTGGAAACTTTCCTGCAATTTCCTCACTACGTTTGCCAGAAGGCCACCTGAGACCAACACGGTTACATCGTTGTGACATCGTTTTGTGTTCACTAGGAAGCTTTTTGTTCTACGCGCTACTAGCTTAATCTGAATACCCCCCCCCCCACCCCTTCCTCTCCACTAATTTGCATACTTTGTTTATATTTGAGCTGGCAGAGCCTAATTAGTATGCCTTGGACCATTTTGATATATTCAGTGGTATAACTTTGGTAGTGAGTCACACACTCACACACACACACACACACAGTACTAGTTATGAATATTCATGAGTGGATGCTCAGGAAGATGGAAAAAAACAGCACCTCAATTTGTCATCACAGCAGTGTTTTATGGCCAGCGTGAGCTTCTGTACAGTAACTGTCAGTGGTGTACTTGGATGTCTCTGGTGAGAGTGGGAATGTGGTGTTCATCACTTATTTTTCAAGACACACTAACGACACAAAAAAAACAGTACAAGGTCATATTATATTTAGGATTCTATTCGTCTTTGTTGTCCGTCATCTATTATACATTATATTTATGCATTCAGAGACTGGCACGATGGAAGCCTTGGTGCCCTGTGGCCATGAGAGGTAACTGCACCTTGTTCAAACATGGCGGATAAGAGAAAACGAGAGAAGACAAGACTGTTTTTACATTTGTGTCGCTCACTTTGTATGCTCTAGAAATGAGACCGTAGCCTTTTACAGATGTCGCAGCACTGGTCCTGCCCGAGCAGAAGAGCTCTCGTGATTTCACCGTGTTTCACGCACCGCTGTCGGGACGATGTCCTCCTGTTCAGCCCAACGGCAACTAACTCTGTGATTTAACTCGTGAGATTGTTTCATGAAAAAGCTATGTGGTACAGGTTTAAAGGACATGTTATGGAACATGGGATATGTTATTTAGGCACTAGGGAAAACTGACCTACATACAGTGCTCGCCCTTTAGTCAGGGTTTGAACTGTTCGGATTACCAAGCCTAAACAAGCTGTTAACCCTTTCACTGCCACACGACAGAAGGTTAACCCTTTACTATCACACAACCGACGGCGATGCTCCATCATTAGCATCATTAGCTCCATGATGGAGCATCGCCGTCGGTTGTGTGATAGTAAAGGGCTAACCTTCTGTATTGTCACAGTGAAAGGGTTAACCGGCTGTCGTGTGGCAGTGAAAGGGTTAAGCATTACTGCCCGTTGTGATCACTAGGGAACAGAGTCTCTTAACTGTACACCTTAATAAACACTTTTAAATAAGAATTAAGTTAAATTCCGAAGGAAATTTATTCAAATTGTATCCCAAATTAAATTAAACTCCCGAATTTACCCTGGCATTATACTGATTAGGGTGTTTAACCCCTGACTGAAATTAAGGCATGTTTAAGGGGTCTGCAATGTTTTAAGTCCCTCTTGATCTTCATTAAGGGGTGTGAGCACACATTAAGCCATTTTAAGTGATTTCTAAGACATTGTAAGGGATGATTGTTCCGTAGTGGATGTTACAGTACATTCATTAATTCTCTATTTAAACTCGAAAATCCATTGAGGGCAAGCCCTGGTTTACAATACATACATAATAAATACACGATAAATACAATAAATATACAATAAATGCAAGTCTAATAAAGTTTACAAGGGGACACAAGCAATACATTACGATTTAATTAATCAATTAGCTGTGCTTTTCTGAAGCCAGGAGCCTTGCCAGTGACTAGATGTACTGCCCAGTTTATAAGAGTGTGTTCCCTCCTGGGTGGGGGGGGGGGAGCAGGCAGGGAGGAATATAATTGATTTAGAGTTTGGTGTTCGGCTCGGCACGCCCGCCGAAGAGTGGTGTGTTTACTCCACGAGAAGAAGGAGCTGCCGGAAAGTAATTTAAAGTATATTTAGACAAGTTTATTTGACGTGTAAAACAACAAGAATATCTGCTGCTTAGCTTCCACTTCAGACTCATTTCAATGTGACATATCATTCATCATCAGTTCTACTATAAGTGGTTAATTAATTAATTCGATATTCGATATCAATACCCCCCCTCCTCCCATGGGGCAGATCATATTTCTGTCATGATGGGGGGTGACTTGGTGTTTCCCTCTTCAGCCATGTTATTTAGTATTTAAAGGGGAACTATCTTATAAATGGCCTTTTTCAGTGTTTAGCATTGTTTCCTAGCTATGTGGACTTATATTAATATGATCTATGTCTCTAATTCTCATATTGGCGCATTCTTCCAATTCTCCTCTCACAATATTCACCCTCACTGAACTGAGTCATCTGAAAATGTGATGATTTGTGATGTCAGAAAGACACCGCTGCATGTTAATGTTGAGATACAAGATGAGCTGCACACAGTGGCTGGACCTGGACCTGGAGCCCAGGCTCAAAACGGCTCGAGATCTTGAGGTAGAAAAATGCTGTTTTTGAGGACTTGATTAGAAATACAAAACAATGTATAAAAAAAATATATATATTACAGAGGTGTTCCATAGACTCACAGGAATTGTGTAAAAGTGCCCAAATAGTGAAAGAAATAGTAAAATAGTTCCCCTTTTAAACATTCCCTTCAACCTCCTGTGGCACGCCATCAGTGGCACACACACGTCTTGAATACAGTATGAGAGAGATCCCTCTGCCTTATCCGGTGGATCAAGGCATGGGGTGACCTTGTCCCCTCCCCTCAGGTGCTTTGAAATTGCCAGGGGCCAAGCGCGGGTCTTTGGCGATATTTTATCTCTGCCCGGGTGACAGGTTCAATAAGTCAGTCTATTACCCTGTCAGATAAATCAGGGACCAAACACGTCTCACATCCTGGATTTTTTTTTTCATAATGGGACATTAAGTCTATATCAATTAAAATCCCACCATCCTCCGCCTGTAGCCATATTAATTGATCCAAAGTTCACAGTTCCTGTCTTTCTTTTTTTCATCCATGTGGTTCAGTATGTCTACTAGTGTTTTAACCTCTGTCTGACCTTCACACGCTGTTGTTCCTACACTGCTATACATTGTACAGTAGCTGTCCTTTAAAAATACCCACATGCTGTAGAGGTCTAAGCACTCACCTACCACCAAAGGGACATGGACTGGGTTGGAATCCAGCCATCAGCGATACCTCAGGCTTGAAGTGAGTCGTCCCTACGAACACAATTGGAAGTGTTCGCGGGTGGGAATCCGAAGCCGGTGGGGTGTGAGTCCTGGTTGTTGCAATAGCAACTGGTCGGTCAGGGTGCCTGCTCGGGAGGGGGGGGATCTGATAGTGTGAACCTCCACACACATTCCCCCAGTGAAACTCATTGCTGTTACTGTAGGTGAAAAGAAGCAGCTGGTGACTCCACATGTATCGGAGGAGGCATGTGGAAGTCTACACCCTCCCCAGACCAACAGTGGGGCAGCATGTGGTAGTCTACACCCTCCCCAGACCAACAGTAGGGCAGCATGTGGTAGTCTACACCCTCCCCAGACCAACAGTAGGGCAGCATGTGGTACTGTGGTAGTCTACACCCTCCCTAGACCAACAGTAGGGCAGCATGTGGTAGTCTACACCCTCCCCAGACCAACAGTAGGGCAGCATGTGGTAGTCTACACTCTCCCCAGACCGACAGTAAGGCAGCATGTGGTAGTCTACACCCTCCCCAGACCAACAGTAGGGCAGCATGTGGTAGTCTACACCCTCCCCAGACTGACAGTAGGGCAGTATGTGGTAGTCTACACCCTCCCCAGACCAACAGTAGGGCAGCATGTGGTAGTCTACACCCTCCCCAGACCAACAGTAGGGCAGCATGTGGTAGTCTACACCCTCCCCAGACCGACAGTAGGGCAGCATGTGGTAGTCTACACCCTCCCCAGACCAACAGTAGGGCAGTATGTGGTAGTCTACACCCTCCCCAGACTGACAGTAGGGCAGTATGTGGTAGTCTACACCCTCCCCAGACTGACAGTAGGGCAGTATGTGGTAGTCTACACCCTCCCCAGACTGACAGTAGGGCAGTATGTGGTAGTCTACACCCTCCCCAGACTGACAGTAGGGCAGTATGTGGTAGTCTACACCAGTGGTTCCCAAAGTCGGGGTCGCGACCCAAAGGTGGGCCGCGAGCAGCCACGGATGGGCCGCGAGATGATTTAAAAAAAAAATTAAAAAAAATTAAAAAAAATTAAAAAAAAACTTTTTTTTTATTTATTTTTTATTATTATTATTATTTTTTTTTTTTTTTTTTTGTCAGGCCACTGAACTTAGAAGCAGGCCAGGACAGTGTTTCTAGTTGTATTCTAAAATTCTATTCTATAGTATTCTAAAATGTGACTATATGGTTTTATATTAACTTAATAAATAAACAAAAACGAAAAATCTACTTATTTCAACGAACATTTCAAACTAAATAACAGATTATGCACATAAAACGCTGAAAACAACCGAAGCAACAATAGTATTTTAATGAGGCTATTATTATTATCATTATTATTTTGCAACAAGTTAGCCCTCTCATAAATAGCACATATAAATGAATAACTAACTTGAACTAACTTAATAGGATTGAAGTGATATTTGGCTTAAAAAATCGGTCGCATGACAAAAAAAAAAAAAAAAAAAAGCCAGACGATGTGCATTGGGCCGCGGCTCTCTGACGCCTTATTTTCTGGGCCCCGGCCTGAAAAGTTTGGGAACCCCTGGTCTACACCCTCCCCAGACTGACAGTAGGGCAGCATGTGGTAGTCTACACCAGTGTTAATTTTGGCAGCTATTTGAATTTTAGTTTTAGTCTTAGTCATGTGTCAAATGCTCCTTTTTCATTTTCATCATATTTAGTCACATTCATTTATTTTTCGTTTAGTCAGTTTTAGTCAACTACAGGTCTGAGCATTTTAGTCTTAGTCAGTGTTAGTCTCGATTTTGTCTTTTTTGTTTTTGTCTAGATTTAGTCGCAGAAAACTGATGATTTTTGTCTAGTTTTCGCTAATGAAAAAAAGGCATTTTATATTTTTATATTGTAAATAATGCAATTCTATTTATTAAGTATAGTCTAGCCAAAACCCTATCAGCTGATTCACAATAAGTTCAGTAGAAGGCTAGAAGCCCAATAGTAACCAAACATTCCTTGAAATGGTCAATAGATTCAGAAATAGTCAGACATGGAATGGAACATATTCTGATTTAAATTGCTTATTATTTTTTTAACTAACAAAGCAACATTAGGATAGTGTAAATACACAGTACACACTGATTGCAATTCTCACTGGGACCTACTGTACAAATTTCACACACATCACACACATTCCCTTTTGTCCGTCGAGTCGTACCGTAGATCGCTGACGTCACTTTAAACTTAAAGCTTAAAAAGGCGGCCCCCATCAGAGCATTCGGCTAAGAACATTAGCTTAGCGAACCTGTCACTGCACTTCTATGTGCATAAAGTGTGGTAACAAAATATCACAGCCCCTAAGACTGGGAGCGTTCTAACTCTACTGAGCATGTACCCAACATTATATGAAAAATAAAAAGTCATTACGATGTTTTAGTGCACTTCAAGCGCTAAAGGGATTCATTAACAACTTATACTAGTAGTAGGGTCCATCTCACTCTGTGTTAGTACTCGTCTGTGTCTTTTCTTTTCATACCAACATTACCTTTTTAAGTAGGGATGTCCGATATTATCGGCCGATATCGGCAGTAAAATGTGATATCGGAAAATATCGGTATCGGTTTAAAAAATAAAATAAAAACAATAACAATATTTGTTATATATATATATATATATCCAGTGAAATTATTAGTTACCTGAAATTATTCAGTTTTTTGGGGGGGGGAAACCCTGCATATATCGGTATCGGTTGATATCGGTTGATATCGGTATCGGAAATTAAGAGTTGGACAATATCGGAATATCGGTATCGGTAAAAAAGCCAATATCGAGCATCCCTATTTTTAAGTGGACGTGGTCTTGTCCTTGTATCCATGTGTAATGCTGATTGTAGAGGTGTGTACACAGACAAAGGAGTATCTACGGGGAGAGCAAGCCTGTATCTGGGATATAGGTCCCAGGCTAGCTCTTCTCGCAGCCTAGCCATTCTCTTTAGCCTCCGTCGTCTTAAATGCTATGTTCTTTTGGTAGAACTGTTCGGCAGCCGCAGGAGTGTTGAGAGCGTAGCAGATTCCGTTCATGGTTATTGGTATAAGCTGTAGTCACGAGAGACCTGGGACGCGGTGTTTAGCCTCACATAGCTTGGCTTTTAGTGGGACATAAACGGTCTATCGATTAGCCGGAACCGGAAATGCTGAAATAATAACGTGAATTATTCTAAAAGTTATAATTATTGTTTTAGTCAACATAAATTAAGAGAGAATTCGTCATGGTTTTTGTAAAGTAAATTTTTTTGTGTCCTCAGATGTAGTCAACGATCATGCATAAATAATTTAGTCACGTTAGTGTCACATGATCTACATCACGTCTCGTTGTCGCCCGGGGGAAAAAGCTTCGCCGACGACCATATATAGTCATAATTTTCATTGACAAAATTAACACTGGTCTACACCCTCTCCAGACCAACAGTAGGGGGCAGCATGTGGTAGTATACACCCTCCCCAGACCGACAGTAGGGCCTCCCCAGAACGACAGTAGGGAAGTGCAACAACCAGGAAGGGAATTGGCAGAACGAGTAAATTGGGGGATGGGAGGAAAGATAGAAAAGCTAAATAATTAATAAAATAATCCACAGTTAAGTGGTCTGACACGATTCCGGTGTCTGTTTTATGGATTAAGCTTGGTTCCCAGGTTAAACTTTAATTCCAAGATATTTCTCTGTCAAAATTCCCATGGAGGAGTATTTTTTCAGGCTGAAATCAGATTGTTTATTTCAACAAGGTTAGTTACGATGGTGTAGTGACTATAAAGGAACACGGCAATGGGAAATGCGGGAAATCAGAGTCAGACCATATCAGACCATCTATATGAATTGAAAATGGGGGACCCTGATGGAAACAAGACAAACGTCTTTCTCAGGTCTGCATCCCCTTAACAATTGTATGTATTGAGCCGTACTGTATTGTACCCATTCTGCAATCTGTTAAATAAAGTTTTCATTCATTCATTCAGACAGGAAAGTAGACACCAATGTTTTTTACTGTGCGTTCAGGTAGAATGCTATCCGGCTGCAAGCTAGCCTAGTTTAGTGCAAATTAACAGAATATACAGTATACAGACTAGCCTAGCTTAAAACAGGCGACAGCTAAGCTAGTGATCTGTTTCTGATTCGGGAGCATGTCTATGTTCCCCGGGTCCTATGTTCCCCGGGGTCTATGTTCCCCGCTTTGATTGATTGATTGAAAATTTTAGACCACCAGCCCTGATTCCAAACGCTAACCTTAACCAGTTCGAAAGAGGGCCTAAGCTTAACCGTTCGAAACAACGCGGACATTAATAATTAATAAAATAATAAAAATTAATAAAAATTTCAATCTATTAATCAATCAAAGCGGGGAACATAGAACCCGGGGAACATAGGACCCGGGGAACATAGGGATGATCCCTCTGATTCCGTTCATTTGTGCTAAGCTACTGTAGGCTAGTTTGCAGCTGGATAGCTTTTTTTCTACTGATCCATCTTCTGTGCCTTTTTGGAGTAATTGTTTTGATGTTGTTATTTATTTATTTTGTACCATCGCCCGAGTGGAAATGCACCCCCTAACGCTGGCAGGATTTGTGCCGCACTCTACACCTTGAGCTACCAGCGTTTCCGTCTCAGCCTTCCTACTGTAGGAAAAACAAGACTCCTCGTTATGCTGCTGATATTTCAACCCACTAAATCGTACATTTTGCCCCATATTACGGGAAGCAATTACAGCGGCTGTATTGTCCATTACCGTACACGGCTCGCGTCGGACAGTGAATTTGGGTGACGTTTGAATTAAAAATTGACATTACACAGCCTGGATTCCATAATTAGAGCGTGGCAGCCAGTTGTAGAAAGCGACCGCTCCGTGTGTTGATTCACTTCATCAATTATGGCTGTCATTCTCTCTATTTTTCTCAGAAAATTGAATGCCGCGTGCTCTCGATACGAGGAATAGTCGGTACGTGACCGCTGCACTTAAATGTATTTTGAGGCAGTAGGAAAAAACCACCTTTGTTGACGTCGCTAAAGTCAGTGAGCGTTGAAAACGCAGCTGTATTTTGAGTTATGGAGAGTATAGAGAGAGGGAAAAAAGCATATTTCCTACATGGTAAATGGACAGCATTTTTATATTCACCCATTCACTCACGCATTCACACACCGACGGCGGAGGTGACAAGGGGCCAAGTCGCTCATCGGGAGCTCTTTAGGGGTTAAGTGTCTCGCTCAGGGACATTATTTCGACATGCCGCCGCGTGGTGCGGGAATCTAACCGCTGGAACTGTCCGATTACCAGGTGGCCGCTCTACCTCCTGAGCCACTGTCACCCCATGTGTAAATCAAGCCTTTGAAGAACACGTGTGAATATAGATGTACCGTCCTATAAGACGTGCTGTTATTCCCGTGTTGGACCTTTTTAGTATAAGACTTCTTTAGGCTAGTCGGTTACAGTATATTTAGGTTAGGGCCCTGTTTGCCAACTGCCCCAAGGGTCCCCCCCCCCCCCCCCCCCTCTCTCTCTGTCAGATCAAAGGGAGAAGGGGTCTGTTCTATACCACGTCTTAGCAAATATTGATAAAGGTCTCAACTCGCTGGCTGCTCCCGATTAATCACGGCAGCGGCTTAAAAAGAGGGAGCTATGCTCCACTTCTCCAGCGAATGATTTAAGGGAGATAAGAACGGACGGAGCGTGAGACAGGTGCATCAGCGCCGGCGCTTTTCATTTCAACGGGGGTTACTTTTCCGCAGCAGATTGCAGCATTTCTTTCCACCCCCCCGGCCCCCCATCGCCGCAAATGAGAAATCCGGTTGAGCATGAGGAGCGGTAATGTTAGCTCTCAGATTGCACCGTCCCTCTCTAAGTTCGCCCGCACCGCTACCCTCGATAAGCGCCTCCCCGGCAAGTGCGGGGACTTTCTATGAAAATGTATGTATAATTGCCTATTGACATGGGTGATATAAGCCGGAGGTATCGTGCTATAAAACCAGTGCCTGTCATAAACGTGTAGGACTGTGTTTCCTCTCAGCCTCTCTTCTCTCTCTGAAGGCATTGTGTCATTTACATGGTCCGCAGACCGCAGCTCCCTGCCATATAAAGCAGGATTATTTACTGTACCTCCCCCACTGAGTGGACGAGGAAGATGAGGAGAACAGTTAAGACATTACCTTTACAAGCCCCCTGAAAACCCTGTCATCTTCTTTATGGACAGCATATGGACTAGGGCTGTCCCCGACTAAGGATTTGGATGGTCGACTATGATTGGGCAAAATTTGCTGTTAGTCGACTATTGGTAAAAAGAAATTAAATACGTATAATATTTTAACTTTTTTTTTTTTTTTTTTTTTTTTTTTTATCATTCCATTTGGGCTGTGGGGGGTGCTTAATGTCTGAAGGAGTCGACTGAAGGCTTCTTGTCCTCTGCAAAAGCATGCAATAGGTCCACTGATGGATACATCTTGATATGTGTCTAGTCTAGTGTGTTCATTAGATGGGTGAAATCCTCTTTCAGTGCCTCTGTGCCTGTTTTCGGAGGCAGTTAGCCTCTGGTATGCGTGCCATTAGCGTTAGCCACGCTTCTAGGCCTCTTTTCTTTTGGGAAGAATGATATATATATATTTTTTTTTAATTATATATTCGACTAAGAGGTTGGCCAGTCGACTACGGCTCCTTTCGACCAATTAGTCGACTAATCGACTAATAGGGGTCAGGGGCGGACCTAGCACATTTGGCGCCCTAGGCGAGATTCACCACTTTTTTGTAATTTTTTATTTAATTTTTTTTTATGGCTTTTGCCTCTTCATAGTTCTCTAACGTTAGTCTTTCTTTCCTCAACGCTCAATTCTATAAACACTTGACTGATACCCATCAATGCACAGCGCTCTAGCATGTTCTGACTGTGAACAGCTAAAGCTGAGGCTCAGACCGACTGACCGTTTTAGATTTTTGGCTCATTTTCCCTTATGTTAGAATTTTTTTTATGTAAAAATAATGGTTGCCGATATAGAGGGGGGCGCCAAAACTGCACAGAGAAAAAAAATAAAAAAATAAAAATAATTTTTTTTTTTTTTTTTTTTTTTTTTGCGCCCCCCTCTGGGTGGCGCTCTAGGCGACCGCCTATATCGCCTGTAGGAAGGTCCGCCCCTGGGTCAGCCCTAATATGGACTAATATATATACTGTATATATATATATATTAGAGCTGGGCCGTTAACGGCGTTAACGTGCTGCGTTAACGCTATACTAGTATCGCGCGATAATATAATTAACGCATTAATATTAAAAAAAAAAAAAAAAAATTACCTTTATTTACCCAGGGTAGGTTCGCTGAGCACAGATGCTCTTTTTCAGGAACGCCCTGCTTCACATTCACACAGTTCCATTCACACCTGGGAGCTGCCCAGTACAACCACAGTTGACACCATTGGCCACTGAGCAACTCCACTGGAGCAGTTGATTCAAGCCATGTCACATAGTTAAAGTTTGAAATGATTCTTTCTGTTTTGCTCCTGAGAGTGCTAGATACTGTACTGTACTGGTAATATTATTTATTTGTGTTAACTTCTGAATAAAACAACTTATTAAACACAAGTACATCTTATTGAACATTATTTTGATATTTCATTACCAATTATCATAGCAAAACAGCTTTTTCAAACAGTCAGTAATGCATTTTGGAAACGGGAGATGGGCTCATGGTGTAATGGGCCACCTGGCCTGAGAAACATAAGGAGGAAAGAAAAAGTAAGGACTTACTTCTGGTCATTATTTGGGTAGAACACACATATTTTGAATGCCTTCGGCAGTTTTTTCTTTTTTTTTTTTTTTTAGTCATTTTAATCTAGATTAATCTAGATTAAATCCAGGATTGCAGATAGATTAATCTAGATTAAAAAAATGTATCTATGCCCACCTCTAATATATATATATATATATATATATATATATATATATATATATATATATTAGTGCTGTCAATCGATTAAAATATGTAATCGCGATTAATCGCATGATTGTCCATAGTTAACTCGCGATTAATCGCAAATTAATCGCTTTTTTTTATCTACCTTAGACGGATCTTTTTCAAGTTCCAAGTTTTAATACTCTTATCAACATGAGAGTCAACAAATGCTTGCTTTATGCAGCCATTTAACACAAAAGGATGACCCTCATGCATTGCAAATTTGCATCAAATTCAAAACAGAGTAATGCACAAAATAACTTAAAAGAAAATAATAATTTAAAACAATGAATAAAGTGTGCATGAAATAATAGGGAAAGAAAACGTTAGGAACTTGTTACTTGTAATCACACACCCCCCCTCTCTCACACACACACTCTCCCAGCTCTCTTTCTCTCTTGCCCCTTCCTCATCTCTCTCACCCCCCTCTCTCTCTATATATATATCTCACACAGACACACACACACACACACACACTTCAGAAACAAACATAGTATCAATGAGAGCATCAATAATACACCTGAGGGAAGTCTAGTAAAAAAAAAAAAAAAATAGTAGTTAATCGTGAGTTAAAAAAAATAGTGGCGTTAATAGAATCGGGCGATAACGCGTTAATACCGCGTTAACTTTGACAGCCTTTATATATATATATGAGGGATGTAACAATAATGTTTTGGTTTGTCTGTTTTTTAGACCATACCATGTAGTAATGCCATGTATATTATTAATATTATTATTATTAATTATTATTAATTATTATTATTATTGATAGGATACACTGTACCTCTATTATTATTATGTTCTACTCTATTATTACTATTTATATTATTATTTTTGTCCCTGCATGTACCTCCCCTTCCCCTCCCCCATGCTGCTATGACACCTGAATTCCTCCAAGGCGATTAATGAAGGAACACTTGACTTGACCAATATCCACTTTTGTCCTACCTATATTAGATTAGATTAGATTAGATTAGATTAGATTAGATTAGATTAGATTAGATTAGATTAGATTATAGATTAGATTAGATTAGATTAGATTAGATTAGATTAGATTAGATTAGATTAGATTAGATTAGATCAGATTAGATTAGATTAGATTTAACATACAGTCATGTCTCCATACAGCACAAGTGCAGTACAACAAAAATAAGTTTGGCATCAAACCAGAGTTGTAACAGTAAAATGCAACTGGGTTTGAGTCCAGCCTAAGACCTTTGTTACTACATGTCATCCCTGTTCTGTCTCCCTCTGATTTCCTGTCACTCACTGTAAGTCAAGCTAGACCGCGCTCTCGGTATCTGACACTGGGTGCTGAAATCCCGAAGATTAAATAGAAAAAAGCAGGAGGAAGGCGGACCGCCTGTATCCTTTCGGCAACAAACCTTCCCTTCCGCGTTGCTCTGATTGGCCAGCGATCTACGCTCGTTTCGCCCCTACGCCGGTAACGCGTGCATGCGCATTTAGTTTTTGCCCCCACACGCCCACACGCTCAGCCACACGCAGGTTTTAATAATAATAATAATAATAATGCAAGTTTTGCCGCGACGCCGGTAGATAATAATAATAATAATAATACTTAGAATAATAATACTGCCGAAAGGATACAGGCAGCCGAACCAGCACTCTCAGATTCAAAAAGGTTTTAATCGCAGCCTTGAACAAACATGTTTCGAAGCAAAAGCTCCTTTGTCAGTGTAACACTGTCAACTGTCCAGTAGAATAAAGGAGAACTACACTCAAGTAAGACCTCTAGTCCAAATGCCAGAAATGCCAGACAGAAAACGTATTAACCTTTCCATCTAAATCCACTTTGTGTGAAGTAAACTGTTTGCAAAAAAATAAAAGTGCTGAGCCCTCCTGCATTTCCATCTGAGGTCAGAACAGTACAGTCACATGATAATAAGTGCTTTTAAAACTGTGTAAAAATCTGCTTTTAGTACTCGTATTGAGGGTTTGGGATTTTAATGAATGCAATGTATTTCACTTGTTTGGAATGAGGGGGAAAAAACTCCATTCTGAAGACTCGAGGGCAGACCCTAAAGAAGAAGTTGTACTAGCAGCTCTCGCCTCATTAGTTTGGATAGAGGATTTCCCACTGCGACCCAGGACACAGCCTTCTGAGCGTTGGCATTTGGCAAGCTGAGATAATCCATGCAAAAACATTCAAATTCCACGGAGTGTGATTACATTTCTGGCTAAGTAAATTGAGTTGAACTTAACGCAAAATACTTGTTTTGATCGTGTTGACATTTTGGTTGAGACGCCATCCATCCGTCTGCTGTTCACAAACTGACAAATCAATGGGGGCGAGCGATATGACATGATATGATTGAATCTTTTCACTTTATTCTCTTTCTAGGGAATAGATTAAAAAGCCATGTGGTTATGATTTACACCTCGGATGAATTCATATGAAGTAATTTAGCCAATCAATGTAGGCGTTATCCAGATGCTCTTATCCAAAGTGCTCAGCAGTAGAATGAGCTCATGCTCTTGTGTCAAAAGCACATCAAGTAGCCAAAGGGAGGAGTACTGACAACAAATCAACAGCCCGGTAAATACCCTACGTGGCTCAGAATAAAGGCAGCCTGCAATAAATAGGAACAACGGGGAGCTCTCACCTCTCTGCGTTCCAGAACCAGAATCAAATCGACCCCTAACTGTAGAACGTTGGACCGTGCCAAACTGTGTCTGCAATTGATTTGATTTTTTTTTATTTGAAGTCTTTATTTCGAACATGCAATGAATACAACAAACAATAACAAAAAAGAAAAACAACTCAATCTACATGTTCGAAAAGGAGTAGGAAGAAGTATACACTTATTTAATCCTACCCCTTTTCCACTACTCAAATGAGTGTACTATTTTAAACATAAAAAAGAAAAGAAAAAAAAAATATATATATATATGCAAAACAAAAAACAAAAACTATATATGTATAAAATAAAATAAAATAGAAAACAAAATAAAAATGTAAACACCCGTGAATATCAAGTCCCTTCCTCATCCCTGTACCTTGTGAACATAATTTCCTTATACATCAGTTTGAATTGTTTCATGTTTGGACATTGCTTTAGCACCACATTTAGACTGTTCCACAGTTTCACTCCACATATTGAGATGCAGTGTTTTCTCATGGTAGTGCGTACGTTTAGCACCTTTAAATTGTGTTCTCCCCTCAGATTATAACCCCCCTCCCTATCAAAGAACAATTCTTGAATACAAGTGAAGTGAAGAGAGCCTCTATACTCTGGGGACAAGCAGAGCGTATAGGCCGTCTTATGTTGCTTTGCAAACGTTTTCCTTTCTTCATTTTACATAACCATGTTCCTTCTCATCTCCTAGATTCAACCTACCTGCAGTATTTCGGGAACTCCTACCTGGAGTTTGAGGGCGTTGACCTGGGAGCGCTCAACAACATCACAGTGAGGTTCCAGACCCGAGCTCCCAGCGGAACCCTCCTTTATGTCGACCAAGGACCCGTCAGCAGTGGCTTCTTCTTTGTGAAGCTCTTCGTCTCGGATGGGACGCTACAAGTAAGACAGGGAAAAAATTACTTTTGCAGCACGCTTGTAAACCTGGAAAAAATAACTGCATTTGACATACATGTATAATGTAGTTATTATGCACAAGGGCACGTTCGTTCATACCATGGAATTAACCACAGACAAATAGACATCATCACTATCTAGTATCTACATACACCAAACACCATCTACATACATCACACACCATCTTCTACATACATCACACACCATCTACACACATCACACACCATCTACACACATCACACACACCATCTACACACATCACACACCATCTACACACATCACACACCATCTACACACATCACACACAATCTACACACATCACACACCATCTACATACATCACACACCATCTACACACACCATCTACATACATCACACACCATCTACACACATCACACACCATCTACACTACATACATCACACACCATCTACACACATCACACACCATCTACACACATCACACACCATCTACACACATCACACACCATCTACACACATCACACACCATCTACACCAGGGCTATTCAAATGGCGGCCCGCGGGCCAAATCCCGCCAAGCAATTTGGACCGGCCCACGTAAGATTACATTTTTTCTTTTTTTTTTCTTTTTTTTTTCATGTCAACGTTCACACGCACAATATACGCTTACCTAGGATTTGACTTGATTCAACAACAAAGCAGTCGGGGCAATGGCAAGCCAAAAACGGTCAAAAGTGTGGTTATTTGAAGTTTGGATTTTTTTTTTACAACTGAGGTAGGTAGATTACATTTTTAGAGACTAAAGTACAGAAAAAAGGTACCGTTGGGTACCGGAATCGATTCACAGGTACCGTATCCGTATCCGTATCGGTTCAACTGTGAACGGTACCCATCCCTACTGATCCCTACATTTTAAAAAGGTGCAGCTGCTTTCCTCTCCCTTTACCTGCAGTGTTGATATTGGATAGTGTTGATAGTGTGTCCAATATGTGCTTTTTAAGCGACATCTTTCATCATTTGAATCAACTTAATCTGGGACTGCAGGGTAGAAATAAAACAGTTACAGATATTGTTGAAAGTCTAACTGCATTTCAAACTAAACTAGTTATTTTCTCATCTGATCTCACTGACAGAATGCTCCACTTTCCCACACTTTGTAACTTTATCAAGTCATCAACAAGTAAAGTCAAGCCAAAAGTCACTCAATTAATGACAGATTTCATTGATAAATTGAGGGAACACTTTGCAAGTCGATTTGATGAATTTGACATGCCCAGAGAATTGATGCATTTTGTGAGCAACCCATTTGCCAATGTAGCTGCTATTTCCACAAAAGGACAAGAGTTCCTTGCATCACTTCACATTGATGAAGGTCTCCTGCAACTTGAAATAATTGACATGCAAGCATCATCTGCTCTGAAGCAGGCACTTGAGAATGAATCCACCACAACATTTTGGATAAAGTGTATTCATGTCAACACATTCCCCAAAATAAAAACGCTGGCAATATCTGTGCTAACAATGTTTGGCTCAACATACACCTGTGAATCCAGTTTCTCTCACATGAATGCCATTAAAACAAGCAACCGTGCCTCCTTGACAAATGAGCATTTGCATCACTGTTTGCGGGTAGCCCTCACTTCCTATGAACCCTCTTTCTCTGCCATTGCCCAGTCAAAGAAGTGCAATCTCTCTCATTAGATGTGTGTATGTAGGCTAGGCCTGTCTGCCCCCCACCCCCCCTGATGTTTGAGAGTTAAGAGTGGACAATAAGTGCTAATAAGATGCTGTGATTTGCTGTTGTTGCACAGACATGAAGCACTTTTTCATAAGCTCAGCTGCACTATAAATGTGTTTTTTGTTCAAGTGTTGATGTTAGAATGTTCAGATGCACATCATGCACTTGTTTGTTTTTTATTTTATTTTTATATTGAAATGTTGAAGAGGAGATGTTGCAGTTGTTGCACAGTCATAAATGAAGCACTTTTTGCAGGAGATGTTGCAGATGTGGCACATAAATGAAGCACGTTTTTTTTTTTAAAGTATACTACTTTTGCAATGTAGTTAAATAAAAGTTGTGAAAATGTGGTTGCGTGTTGTGTCAAGTGTACATATATTCATAGCACGGGGAGGCGCCATGGCAGTCCGGCCCCTGGCCCCTTGGGTTTCTGACAATGTGGCCCCCTGAACAATTTAGTTGAATAGCCCTGATCTACAGACATCACACACCATCTACATACATCACACACATCCACCATATACATACATCACACACCATCTATTCTACATACATCACACACCATCTACATACATCACACACATCAAACACCATCTGCATACATCACACACCATCTACATACATCACACACATCAAACACCATCTGCATACATCACACACCATCTACATACATCACACACATAAAACACCTATCTGCATACATCAAACACCATATACATACATCAAACACCACATACATCAAACACACGTCTCTACATACAGTACATCAAACACCATCTACATACATCAAACACCAACATCTATATAGTGGAATACAACTGTGATCTTTGTAACATTAACACCTTTTCTGTTTTCTGAACATTTCAGTACGTCTTCTCCTGCAGCCGTGAAGAGGAGGTCAGAAGGATCGATACGTTTGTTCCCGTCGATGATGGAAAAGTTCACATGGTTAACATCAGGTAGGTTTTTATTTTGATTGATTTATTCAGGAAATTATTCTGCCCTCTCAAGGCTAACTGCAATAACTCGAAAAAAGTGGAAATTTAGTTATGAGTGAAATTGAACTTGTCAATAAATGTTTTATCTTGTGACCAAGTTTCAGATGTTAATGTCGCTCAGTTTTGGAGATATGGGGTTTTAAATAAAACGGCAGTAACTACAAAATCACACTCAAAACCCAGGCAGACCGCAACTTCCAAACAGTGAAACTGAGAAAAATGACTTTAAAGTTTTTTGACTTGCCATCCAAAATGTGTTATAGGTAGATAGATGATAGTACCCAGATTTAACATGTATTAATGAAGTCATTTTTAGGCATACAAAAATATGGCATAATTATTTTAATTAACCCCCAAAAAGCAGATACTGCACTCTGCTGCACTATTTCCTTAAATAATTATACAGGTAATGTACAGGCAAAGTGCAGTAACTTCAAATACAATGTTGTTTTCCCTCCAGCTTTCAGAACTTAACCTAGCCATTTTGAAAATGAAATTTAACACCTGAATATATTGGAATGATGATGATCCAAATAAAATGGCTAGGTTAAGTTATGAAAGCTGGAGGGAAAACAACATTGTATTTGAAGTTACTGCACTTTGCCTGTACATTACCTGTATAATTATTTAAGGAAATAGTGCAGCAGAGTGCAGTATCTGCTTTTTGGGGGTTAATTAAAATAATTATGTCATATTTTTGTATGCCTAAAGATTACTTCATTAATACATGTTCAATCTGGGTACTATCATCTATCTACCTATAACACATTTTGGATGGCAAATCAAAAAAATTTAAAGCCATTTTTCTCAGTTTCACTGTTTGGAAGTTACTGCGGTTAGCCTTGACAGGGCAGTATTGTGGGTCAGTGTTTTTATTTTTTATTTAGCACACTGGTGCAAACTGTGGTAGGGAATATGACTAGTTCAGTTAGCAAGCTGGTGCACACTGTGGTAGAGAATGGGACTAGTTGGACTGCTGCCAGACATCCAACTACTAGGAACCTAGTAGCTGACTCCCACCTAAAAGGACAATATACTACCTTATGTGAATACTGTTTACTTCATCAGATCATATATTTAGCATTTTAGCATTTAGCATGTTTAGATTATATATTAAATTTAGATGATTGGATTATTAGATTATATATTGCATATATTTAGCATTTAGCATTTCGTTTTTTTAGATGATATATTAGATTAGATTATATTTAGATTATTGGATTATTAGATTACATATTGTAACTATTTATTGTAAGGCAAATATAACTGAGAGGGCATACATACCTTGCACCTTGTTGCCCATATGCACATGTCCAGAAATAATTATATTGATTTGTTATATTGTTTACACTGCTTTTTTACTACATGACTAACCCCCCCCCCCCCCCCCCCCCCCCCCCCACCCCTGTGTCCAGCTCATGCTTTAGACTGTTTTAGGTGCTGCTATACATTTTCGAGGTGAATTCAAAATGGCTAACTGGTCAGATCTTTGTATTCAAAACTGGCCTTAATTTGTCCTGCCATTACTTGCTCTCTGTTCATCTAACATGTATTACAGTAATCTGCCATACGTGTTCTTCTGGGGACGATTCTGCATTGATTGATCTCTTCATTTAATTTTGAAAGCGGCGGCAAAGAGGCAGTCAGAACCAATATGGAGAGGCCATAAAATCAGCATGAATCATCTAACACAGACATTTTAATGGTGACATTCTACTGCACAATACATTTGTTGATTCTTGACTGCATCACGAATAGGTAACAGCTAAATTAATTTGCTCTAAATGGGGACTGAGCATTTGATTAAATATGTGTTGGCCAAACATACTCACCTCCAGAAATACTCATACCGGTATCTACTCTTACCTTCTCATTATGTTCTCATATATTGTGCATCCGATGCCAGTATCTCATGTCGTATGCCTTAGAATAGATTCTTAACATATAGGGGAATCAAAGGGGACAATCGGTCATCTCTGGCAATTGGCTCTTTTGAGCTTCTTTGAAGGTGGACTTGGTGAAAGTGGCGATGAAGTTGAATTCACTTTGTCAACCCAGCTCTCCATCACCGTAGCAAGGTAAAGAAAAGCCAGTGGCGTAGAAACAATTCACAACATGGTGTAGGGAGGGTAAGTGCTTAAATAAGATAAGATAAGATAAGATAAGATAAGATAACATATTCCTTTATTGATCCCCTTGGGCATAGGGGTATCTAGAGAAATGTTCTTCTTAAGACAATTCATTTCTGACAGATGCCAAATCCCAAGTATTATATTAAAGGGGAACTATTTTACTATTTCTTTCACTATTTGGGCACGTTTACACAATTCCTGTGAGTCTATGGAACACCTCTGTAATATATATATTTTCTTTATTCATTGTTTTGTATTTCTAATCAAGTCCTCAAAAACAGCATTTTTCTACCTCAAGATCTCGAGCCGTTTTGAGCCTGGGCTCCAGGTCCAGCCACTGTGTGGAGCTCATCTTCTATCTCAACATTATCATGCAGCGGTGTCTTTCTGACATCACAAATCATCACATTTTCAAATGACTCAGTTCAGTGAGGGTGAATATTGTGAGAGGAGAATTGGAAGAATGCGTCAATATGAGAATTTTGAGACATAGATCATATTAATATAAGTTCACATAGCTAGGAAACAATGCTAAACACTCAAAAAGGCCATTTATAAGATAGTTCCCCTTTAACCTCGGCAAGGCACATTGTCTATTCACCTTTGATTTATACCTCCTAATTCCAGTGTCAGGTTGTAAAGCATGCTGGATGATACACATCACCGAGTCACTAGCATCCCTTAAGTAGCAGTGTACAGTTCTCTTTTTTAAACTGCTATTGTCTCAGTAACACAGTGTGTTGTCAGCGGTGCAAAGAGCTGCCCCTCTGCCGGTTTCTCCATGAGATAAATATCCTCCGCAAAAGCCAAGAGCACGGGGTTGACCCCTATCGGAGGAATAATAACCGCGGTCCTTTGTTGGGCCAGCTGGACTATGGATAAACACTTTGATTTGATCCATGGCACGCAGGTGCATTCGATATTCTGGAAAATGTTGTGGGACGTGATAGTCATACCTTGAGATAAATCAAGACTGTGTGGGTGACTTTGACTTTACAGCCCTAATCATAGGATGGCCCTATTTTCAGCCACAATAGGAGGTGACGACAATGTGGGCTTAAATAAACCCAATGTGGTAGTTCTGTTGAGTGACATACAAATGGCGTAAGGTCCAAGCGAATACAGTTGTTCTTATCACTGTTGATCCCAGCTGCTTAAAGGGCCACTCCACCGAAAAACAATGCCGGCACAATGGAAAGATGAAAAAAGAGCAATCCATATTGCAATCATTGAGCTGTAATTAACACAAACATTTTGTGATGTTCCTGTTTACCAGTAATGTTGTCCTTGCTACTGCATGGGGGGGTTAATGTTTATGTTTTGTTGATGTACCACTTCTTAAAAGCCAAACTGCTAACAGTAAACGGCCGGATGTTGTAGAGAACGCACTGACACTGGTGACGTTGGGTGACCTGGTCTGCAACGCTAAGCTAGTTTTGGCTAGTGATTTTACCTTTTTTTTTTTAAACTGCAACCATTACAATTCTAAATCCCCTGCCTTAGCAGAGAGAGAAATGTATATTAGAAGGCTTTGTTCACTGGACCACAGCTGCATGAACCACAGACGAAGCTATAGGAGATATCTTATGTGTTAAGGCCCAATCCCAATTCCCTTCCCTTGGCCCTACCCCTAGTTTTGGAGTCGCCCTCGACTGGGTAGTGGCATTTCAGAACGGGGTATTGGGATTGGGCCTAATAGCCCATTAATTTTCCTATGTGGCTGCAGCAAAGACGGGAGACTTGGGAGAAGCCAGAGAATACGTCATCCGTGAGAGGTCAATAGCGAGCCACGGCAGTTAATTTTCATAAATAGTGGGGGCGGAAGGCTTAGCTGTGTCCTGATTGGTGGACTAGAGTGAGATGCAAATCAACTCATAACTCATAAATCACTGGCTGTATTTTCTTAAATAATTAACAGATGACATTGGGTTTAATGTTGCACGCCGTGTTATGACGGATGTACAGCCGCAGTCCTGTTTTATAGCCTTTTATTGTTGGTACCTGTGAAACCATTATGCCTTATCTTTATCCACTTTTTCTCCTCTTTTTCTCCCATCCCAATTTAGCCGTGCCAATTCTCCCCTCCCCTGTCTTGAACGTTGCTCGCATGTGCCCCCCACTGGCCGGTTGTAGGGAGGATAGAAGCATTGCATCGCATGTCCCCTCCGCGTGAATATTAAAGGCAACCAACTTGTGTTCAGCTTTTCGTTCAGCGTTTCTCTGATTGGCCACACGGCCAATCAATCAATCCACTAGCACGCGGCCTTGCGGCAAGAGAGACAAGAGAGACAAGAGAGACGCTGCAGTCGCGGCAGAGAGCCGCGCATGCGCATGAGGCTCCCCCAGGTGCTCTTGAGAGGAGGAGGTCCTTGTGTTTGAGACAGCCATATTAGACACATAATTTAAGATATAGTTTATGCATTCGCAAAATATGAGAGCGCTTGTCATTGAAGGGCTTCCTACAACGGAGGAACGGCCGCTGCTGCTGCTGGAGCTGAACCGAGTCAAGCCGCGGGCGGCACACGGAAGCCGGGGAAAAAACAACCGCATCGCCCCGTTGGCTCTTCAGCAAGGAGCCTCCACAGCTCCAGTTAACCTAATTTATACCGTAATGAATCATTAAAAAATATACCGTTAACTGGAATATGTTGTTTCTTTACACATATGTTGGATTATGTAATTGGGTTTTCATGACAAAACAATAAAAATCGCTACTTTACATCAGGGTGAACGCTGAACCGAGTCAAGCCGCGGGCGGCGCACGGAAGCCGGTGAATGAACAACCGCGTCGCCCCGCTGGCTCTTCAGCAAGGAGCCTCCACAGCTCCAGTTAACCTAATTTATACCGTAATGAATCATTAAAAAATATACCGTTAACTGGAATATGTTGTTTCTTTACACATATGTTGGATTATGTAATTGGGTTGTCATGACAAAACAATAAAAATCGCTACTTTACATCAGGGTGAACGCTGAACCGAGTCAAGCCGCGGGCGGCGCACGGAAGCCGGTGAATGAACAACCGCGTCGCCCCGCTGGCTCTTCAGCAAGGAGCCTCCACAGCTCCAGTTAACCTAATTTATACCGTAATGAATCATTAAAAAATATACCGTTAACTGGAATATGTTGTTTCTTTACACATATGTTGGATTATGTAATTGGGTTGTCATGACAAAACAATAAAAATCGCTACTTTACATCAGGGTGAACGTTGTTACACTGCCACCACCCACTTCAATGACAGAGCTCTCATATTTGCGAATGCATAAACTATATCTTAAATTATGGCTATGTGTCTAATATGGCTGGAAGTCATTGATAAGCGACAGCCATATTAGACACATAGCCATAATTTAAGACATAGTTTATGCATTCGCAAAATATGAGAGCTCTGTCATTGAAGGGCTTCGTTCTACAACGGAGGAACGGCCGCTGCTGCTGGAGCTGGACCGAGTAGAGCCGGCGGCGGTGCACGGAAGCCGGCGACAAACCACCGCATCGCCCCGCTGACGTTAAAAACGCGAAATAACGTTACTGATGTACAGTGACACCCAGAGTTTCTAGTTACAGTAGTGACGCGTGACTCGAGATAGTCCTAACACTGTAACAGTGTTTATTATTAAGAGTCAGATAGTCCTAACAGTGTTTATAGTCCTAACACAGTGTTTATTAGTAAGAGTCAGATAGTCCTAACACTAGTGTTTATTATTAAGAGTCAGATAGTCGTAACAGTGTTTATTATTGCGAGTCCTAACAGTGTTTATTATTTCATAACTGTATGGGCTTTGTTTATACATGTACAGTGACGAGTGAATCTACCGTTGGTTGTTAAAAACGCGAAACATAATAATCAGTCAGCAGCGCTCCACTGCTACCGCAGCCCAACACAAGTGCGTTGGAACAGCAGCCCAACACTACACAAGTTGGTTGCCCGCGCTGCCGCGCTGCCACGCTTGCTCTTTGGATTTCATTTGGGACGTGGGACGGCTGCGCTTGCCTGCGCGTGGGGGCGGGGGGGCGCGGCCAATCAGAGAAAAGCCGAACACAAGTTGGTTGCCTTTAATATTCACGCGTCCCCTCCGATACATGTGTAGGCAGCCAGTCGCATCTTTTCACCTGCCAGCGCGGACTCTCATTTGGCGAGGAGTAACGTGTTGGAGGCTCACACTGCCCCCGCCATTTTCCTGTCTCTGCTGTGCAGGCGTCCCCAACCGACCTGTAGGAGTCTCTGTTTACAGCGTCCAGATGACCACCCATCGACTTCCCACCCGCCAATTGAGTTAGTATGACGGCCGGCCCATGCCGGAGGCAACGCCGACAGCCGGATTCGATACCAGTGTCTCGTGCGTTGGTGACGAGCGTAATGTCCGCTGCGCCACCCAGCCGCCTCAAACCATTATGCCTTTATGACTTTGACTGTATTGACGACCACTGTGTCAACATTACTGCATCAGCTTTGCACAGTCAGGACTGTCGGATGATGATTAACAGATGATTAATTCAACATTGTGTGGAATTATCTTTGTAACCAATATGTTCATGTTTTAATAGCAAAATCCTTGAAGCAATTACATACTGGATGTATTGAGAATGTGATATACATATATGGAAAAAAACAAAAAGATATTGACAACATATCAACACGTTAGGAAACCACATTCTAGATCACGGTCAGGACGTAATTTTGGAACTATATTTACACCGGTTCGGGACATTGTGAGAAGACATCCTAACTACGGACAAACAATGCAAAAATTATTTGGGGTAATTTTACATAACTTGGAATAAAGTATAATGGTTGATACATGCTGTAGATGATGATGATGATGATGATGATGATGATGATGATGATGATGATGATGATGATGATGATGATTATAATCAGAATCAGAATCAGAAAGGTGTTTATTGCCAAGTAAGTTTGCACATACATTTAATTGGTGTTGGTTGTTTGGTGCATCATTAACAGCCAATTAAGGTAGAATAAAATAAAATGAAATAGTTCATTAAAATAAGAGTACAATAGAATGTAATATAGGACTGGGCTGTATAATTGTGCAGGATGTAGTAGAGGATATACACTAAATTAAAATAAACATACAGTGGAATTTAACAGGGCTGTGCAATTGTGTAGTAGGCCTATAATGCGATGATAATAATAACATAATTCAAACTGTAGTCTATACATTTGAATTCATATTTATCATTTCACTATATAATCAAACTCAAAGTAGCTACATTCTGAGTTCAAGTACTCCAGCTGTGTACTTGTATCATGTTACCTGTTACAAAGGGTCAGATTAAACCGAATATATATATTTATTGATTGATATATATTGCATAATATTTGTATATCGTTTGATATCCCTTGTATATTCTTTGTACATATACACGGAATGTCCCTTTAACCTAGTAGTTACTACAGCCCATAATAGTTCATTCTCTCATTGGACCAGGACCTGGCGCCAGCAGACAGGCCCCTTGAGTCAAGTTCAATGGTGCCGACGAACATGCCCTTACTAGCCACAGCTCCGCGCAGGAATACGGCTACCGAAAGCAGAGCGGCACTATTTGTCCATCGTACATATAAATATGGCGCGGCGAATACAGAACTTCCCTTTTCAGTTCCTTTCAGTTCGAGTTGGAGTTCGGTCTTGTTCAGTTCAGTTACCAAGTAAAGCCTCACCCACCACGCAACGTGCGGTGACGAGTAGGGCTCGTATTGCCCCAAATAGAGTCGCGTTATCCTAATACGTTTGTTTAACGTATCGTTCGCTCCTTACTAGTAAAAGCCTTCATTACGAGTCAAAGACCACGTGAAGTGGGTAATTGTGTGTCTACATTGTCACTTATTGTCGCGTGCTAATAGGATAGTAACGTCAAGTTCAACCGTGGACCACCGCGCACCACGGAGGATACCTACACCGGTGATTGCAGAGCCACTTTCCGGCAGGATTACTATTATTATTCTTCATTCTTCACCAAGCTGCTGGAGCAGAGAACCGTCTACACCCACGGCTGTGGGATCTACATATGCCCGTGAGGACATCACTCGAGCCCGTCTCTGTCGGAGCAGAGACTCCACGGCTTCACCTATGCGGCGCGCACCCTGGGATCACAGCTGCCGTTTTCATCCGCTGTTCCAGGGAGTAAGATCGCCTCCGTGGAACCATTGACTTTGTATAGAGCATTGCCTCCCTCTGCTGGCTTACAACCGGTAGTACACCCCCATCCCAGAGTACCAGAGATAATTCTTAATATTCATTATTGATCTGCCTGCACATTCTTTGCCTTATAAGCGCAATCTAAGTAAAGTATATTATGTAATAATATTCTTATCTGTAATAAATATTCTAAACGAGTATTTGTGTGGAAACCGTGTTATTGTGGAGAAGTTCTCATCATATACCTGTGTACGGTATTGGCCAGTAATGTACATAATACGGTAGTGGTTTAATGATACCAATACTTGATTAATACAGTCAGGGAATTGTACCCCTCAGTTACAATTGGTCCTTCGAGCCCCGGATAATAATTAGCGTAATATTAATATAATATTAATATTGACATGGCCGATGACGAACACTCCACAAACGGTTCTCCTAAGCTAGATCGCCCGCAGCGCAGACGGCAGCCACCTCCCTATCTAGAGGCATACGCTGTCAGTCCAATACCTAGCTTTAAAGGGAACTTAAATACGGATAAAATAACTAAAGCGGATAGTAAAATTATGTCCGACTCCATCAACCAGGATACCCCGACCACAGAGGCCCTAGTGGGTTCTAATGTAACTGACCAAACTCACGGTGGGGACCAGGAGGGAACTGACACGACTTTATCCCCAGACAACGCCGACGAGGTAGTCCCCGGAGCGCTCCAGGATAAAGAAAGCCCTCCCGGGATGGAACCCGACCCACCAGAAGAAGAGACGCGCACCCAGGAGATGGATCTCCTCGGTACGCAACAGGAGAACGGATCTCCAACAAGTACTGCCGGGAGCCGATCGCCCCGAACGGCGTCTTCCCCCAGCGCGGCGGACAAGATGCTGGCGCAAGCACTCATCGCCACCCTGGCAGCCTCCACCGAACGCGATCGACTTCAAGCGCAACAGACGCGCGAGCGCGAACAGTTTGCAGGCGAGCGAGAGCGCTTCCAGGCGCAACAAAGGAGTGAAGACGACCGCATAAGACTGGAGACCAGACGCCTCCAGACAGAAGAGAACATTGAGAGAAGCCGCGCCGATGCACAGCACGCCGCCGCCAATGCACAGCGCGACGTCGCAAATGCACAGCTCCACGCCGCCCATGCCAGCGCCAATGCCCAGCGCGACGCCGCCAACGCATAGCGCGACGCCGCCCAGGCCAGCGCCAATGCACAGCGCGACGCCGTCAATGCCCAGCGCGAAGCAGCGCGCGACGCAGCCCATGCCCAGCGCGAGGCAGAGCGCGACCGGCTGCAGGCGGAGCTGATGGACAAACTGGTTGCCATGGCGACACCCCCTCACTCCGCACGGAGCTCTCAGAGATCGTCAAGACATGGGTCTAGGACACATTCCCCTACCCGACGAAGCGACCCGGGACTCCGCCAACAGGAGGATCCTGTCCACGTCTCCGAACCCCCTTCCCGGCCGGTCCATACGAGACCCAGCAACCGGGAAGAATCGGACCACGCCGAGAGACTGAACAGAAGACTCCAGGTCCTAGCAGAGGGAGAGGAGGAGGAAGAGGAGGAATGTCAAGCCGACCAGCAGCAACGTACTCTGGCCCAGGAGGCCCAGTACAGCCCCGACCAGCAGCAACGTACTCTGGCCCAGGAGGCCCAGTACAGCCCCGACCAGCAGCAACGTACTCTGGACCAGGAGGTCCAGTACAGCCCAGAAGTCAGCCCGAGGCCCTGCGCTACAAACCCCCGACTCAACTCACGGGTGAGTTTGACGCACCGCCAGCCCCGAGGGACAGCACCTGGGTACCCGACCTTCGGTACCCACCAAGTACCAGCCCAAGACGACACGCACGGGGAGACTCGCCTAGGAGGCCTCTTCCCCAATGCTCACCGATGTGCCAGTCATCCATGGCATCGTACCTTGGCGCACCGACGTTTCCAGACTTCACCCATGAGAACCGAGCGCTGTACACGGAGCTACGGATGTGCTTAGAGACAATGATGGTTGATGTAGCTGATGAACGCCACAAGTATGCTACCCTACTGAAGCACCTCAAGGTGCCCCGAGCGCACAATATAGCGCTGGCCTATGCCAACTCTACTACCCCATACACAGCGGCTCTAGCAGCACTCGACCAACGGTATGGACGCGTATGGGACTACGTGATACAGGAGATAAGAGACATTGACCGTCTCCCCCCAGCCAGAGACAACAGAGCATTAGATGACCTGTCTATCAAGGTACAGTCCCTGGTAGGGATGCTGGGGTCCCAAAGGGAAAAGGGTATCTACGAACTGTACGCTAACTCCAACGTAGAGAGGATATTAGAGAAGCTCCCTCCCGCCCGACAAGAGCGCTTCAGGCGGCAGAGAGACTACCGCGACCCCAACGGTCCAGAGGCATCCCTCCTAGACCTATCTGAGTTCCTCGCCAGGGAGGTCAGTAGCCTACGACTCGACACGTTCGTATGGAGTGGACCAAGCCCAAGACTCGGACCTCGGGGACAAACGGATAACCGCCGGTTGGTGACCGTTATGCACCAAGCCGAATCAGTACCACACAAGAACCACAACACCCCCTCGACGAAAGAGGACCAGTGGAAGATTGAGTGCCAGTACTGTGAGGGAGAACATCGGCTGTACCAATGCGACACCTTCGGGAAGCTGACCACGGACGAGGTGAGTCAGTGGACCAAGGACCACCGCCGCTGCTTCCGCTGCGCGCGCAGCCACCTGGCAGCTGAGTGCCGCTTGAAAAAGAAGTGCAGCAGGTGCGGTGGCACCCACTTGGAGGTCCTGCATGACATCAACAGGCGTCAGCCAGGACAAC
Source organism: Notolepis coatsorum (assembly GCF_963971535.1). NCBI lineage: Eukaryota > Metazoa > Chordata > Actinopteri > Aulopiformes > Paralepididae > Notolepis > Notolepis coatsorum. Next base: position 141,565,013 of record NC_140173.1, read on the forward strand.
AGAGTGGGCCCGTCGCGGTAATGTACCATGCCGAGGCGGTGGCACCAGCACCAAAGTTCCACCAGACCGCTCCCTGGTGTCCCGACTGCTACGGCAGACACTGGGAGCCACGGTGCGATTCGCACCATATAGATTCTACGTCACCACCCACAGGAGTGCTCCACATTGACCAGCATAGCGGGACCCCCCGTGTGCTCCTCAAAGTGGTCAGAGTGCTCCTGAGCCACGAGGACAAGGTCCTGGACACTTACGCCGTCCTGGACGATGGGTCTGAAAAGACTCTCCTCCTCGCTTCCGCAGCAGCCCAGTTGGGCCTGCGAGGTGTCAAAGATACAATGACCATACGCACCATCAGAAGGGACCAGAAGACCATAAAGGGTGAAAGGGTCTCCTTCAAGATAGCAGCGGTGGACCAGCCCGAGAAGCAGTATAGTATAACTAACGTCTTCACTAGCCACGACATAGGCCTGTCTCAGTACACCTACCCCATCCCACAGCTGATGGCTAAGTATGTGCACCTACGTCAACTACCTATACCGCTTATCGACGGCGCCACATCGACCCTGCTCATCGGCTCCGACCACGCGGACCTCATTTTCCCAATTGAGGCGGCCCACGTCGGACCCAAAGGATGCCCAGTCGCGGTTCAGACCCGACTGGGATGGACGCTCCAGGGCCCCCTCTACGGACTTGACAGTCAACCCACGTCTACACGCTGCCTACACACAGAGGCAAGCGACACCGGCCTCTCCCCCGTACAGCAGAGGCTATTGACATTAAGCGAGAGGCCCGTGAGAGAACCGTGGGTACCAGAGGGAGTTCGGAACTCCACCCCCCTCAGCTGCGCTCCAGACGTGGCTGACCTCGAACCCAGCACCCCAAGCGACTCCTTGACGGTGCGGCCGGGACCGGCCCCTCCTCAGACGGGGTACAGAGCAAACAAGAGAAACAGACGGAGGAGGAGAAAGCACAGCCAAGCACAGATCAAAGCAGTCTCAGGCCCGCTTCCTCCTAAGCCCCCCTTCATCCCGTCCAGTCGTCATGACCGTGGCCCAGTCACTACCCACGAGTCAAAGTGACCACTGGTGCCGACGGAAGGGTCAGAGTGGCAGAAGTGCTCGGCCAAGGGCGGACCTACAACCGACCCGTGGCGAGGCTGATAGAGTCGCCAAGGCTCCCCGACTCGCTTAATGACGACCATGACCCCTGACTTTGTGACCTGCCTACCCTCACAACGGACATTGAGTAGTGGACAGTGCGGTTAATCTGTCTCTGCTTAGCTAATTAGGTGGGACTAATTAGGGGGCGGCTGTTACAAAGGGTCAGATTAAACCGAATATATATATTTATTGATTGATATATATTGCATAATATTTGTATATCGTTTGATATCCCTTGTATATTCTTTGTACATATACACGGAATGTCCCTTTAACCTAGTAGTTACTACAGCCCATAATAGTTCATTCTCTCATTGGACCAGGACCTGGCGCCAGCAGACAGGCCCCTTGAGTCAAGTTCAATGGTGCCGACGAACATGCCCTTACTAGCCACAGCTCCGCGCAGGAATACGGCTACCGAAAGCAGAGCGGCACTATTTGTCCATCGTACATATAAATATGGCGCGGCGAATACAGAACTTCCCTTTTCAGTTCCTTTCAGTTCGAGTTGGAGTTCGGTCTTGTTCAGTTCAGTTACCAAGTAAAGCCTCACCCACCACGCAACGTGCGGTGACGAGTAGGGCTCGTATTGCCCCAAATAGAGTCGCGTTATCCTAATACGTTTGTTTAACGTATCGTTCGCTCCTTACTAGTAAAAGCCTTCATTACGAGTCAAAGACCACGTGAAGTGGGTAATTGTGTGTCTACATAGAGCACTTATTGCCGCGTGCTAATAGGATAGTAACGTCAAGTTCAACCGTGGACCACCGCGCACCACGGAGGATACCTACACCGGTGATTGCAGAGCCACTTTCCGGCAGGATTACTATTATTATTCTTCATTCTTCACCAAGCTGCTGGAGCAGAGAACCGTCTACACCCACGGCTGTGGGATCTACATATGCCCGTGAGGACATCACTCGAGCCCGTCTCTGTCGGAGCAGAGACTCCACGGCTTCACCTATGCGGCGCGCACCCTGGGATCACAGCTGCCGTTTTCATCCGCTGTTCCAGGGAGTAAGATCGCCTCCGTGGAACCATTGACTTTGTATAGAGCATTGCCTCCCTCTGCTGGCTTACAACCGGTAGTACACCCCCATCCCAGAGTACCAGAGATAATTCTTAATATTCATTATTGATCTGCCTGCACATTCTTTGCCTTATAAGCGCAATCTAAGTAAAGTATATTATGTAATAATATTCTTATCTGTAATAAATATTCTAAACAAGTATTTGTGTGGAAACCGTGTTATTGTGGAGAAGTTCTCATCATATACCTGTGTACGGTATTGGCCAGTAATGTACATAATACGGTAGTGGTTTAATGATACCAATACTTGATTAATACAGTCAGGGAATTGTACCCCTCAGTTACATTACCGATTACAATTGTACATTTTAAAATGACACTGCGGTGAGTTTTGTGTGTCTTTTTAGAGACAAATTGAATAGACTGAGACATACTGTAAAGAGGGTATTATGTAATACAAAACAAAACATCGCTCCCCATTGGACGATGAGCAGCGGCTGCCCTGAATTTCACCCCTTGCACCTGGGCTGACCCAATCAGGTCTCAGAGTAACAGGGGAGGGAGGGGCATGGCTCCACCTGGGCTGAACCAATCAGCTCTCAGAGTAACAGGGGAGGGAGGGGCACGGCTCCACCTGGGCTGAAACAATCAGCTCTCAGAGTAACAGGGGAGGGAGGGGCACGGCTCCACCTGGGCTGAACCAATCAGCTCTCAGAGTAACAGGGGAGGGAGGGGCACGGCTCCACCTGGGCTGAACCAATCAGCTCTCAGAGTAACAGGGGAGGGAGGGGCATGGCTCCACCTGGGCTGAACCAATCAGCTCTCAGAGTAACAGGGGAGGGAGGGGCACGGCTCCACCTGGGCTGAACCAATCAGCTCTCAGAGTAACAGGGTAGGGAGGATCACGGCTCCACCTGGGCTGAACCAATCAGCTCTCAGAGTAACAGGGGAGGGAGGGAGGGGCACGGCTCCACCTGGGCTGAACCAATCAGCTCTCAGAGTAACAGGGGAGGGAGGGGCACGGCTCCACCTGGGCTGAACCAATCAGCTCTCAGAATAACAGGGGAGGGAGGGAGGGGCACGGCTCCACCTGGGCTGAACCAATCAGCTCTCAGAGTAACAGGGGAGGGAGGGGCATGGCTCCACCTGGGCTGAACCAATCAGCTCTCAGAGTAACAGGGGAGGGAGGGGCATGGCTCCACCTGGGCTGAACCAATCAGCTCTCAGAGTAACAGGGGAGGGAGGGGCACGGCTCCACCTGGGCTGAACCAATCAGCTCTCAGAGTAACAGGGGAGGGAGGGAGGGGCACGGCTCCACCTCGGCTGAACCAATCAGCTCTCAGAGTAACAGGGGAGGGAGGGAGGGGCACGGCTCCACCTGGGCTGAACCAATCAGCTCTCAGAGTAACAGGGGAGGGAGGGGCACGGCTCCACCTGGGCTGAACCAATCAGCTCTCAGAGTAACAGGGAAGGGAGGGGCATGGCTCCACCTGGGCTGAACCAATCAGCTCTCAGAGTAACAGGGGAGGGAGGGGCACGGCTCCACCTGGGCTGAACCAATCAGCTCTCAGAGTAACAGGGGAGGGAGGGGCACGGCTCTGCCCATACTGCTGTTCTTCACTAATAAAACAGTGGAACAAATCGGTCATTAGGTGCTGTGCCCCCCCCCCCCCCCCCCCCCCCCTAGGATACCACTGAAAACAGCACAACAAGAGAGCTGTCATATCTAGGGGAGGCCTGGGGAACGGTGTGTGTGTGTGTGTGGAGGGGAACGGTGTCACACGCCGGTGCCCGAATCCGTCCATCTTTGTCTGGTTTGACCCAATAAGCCACCGCCCACCGTGCCACGCGGCCGTGCCCACCCCCCGCGCCACCGCCACAGCCGCCGCAGCCGTCCCGACTCATTATGGACCTTTTTTAATACATCTTCCTGCACGTCAAAGACGATTTTCAATATGTTAAATAGCAAATCCGCCGGGGGGGGGGGGGGGGGGGAGGGGGCTTGACGACGTTCTCAAGGACAGTCGGGCGGCACAGTGCCCTCTGGCTGCCGGCCAGGGCCCCTCGCTCGCTCGCTCGCTCGCTCTGCCAGACTGCTTCTAAATTAACCGCTTTTTCCTCCGCGACAGCTCCAGACAGAGGGAAGGAAGGACTTAGGGAGCTCTGGGGTTGGTGCCCCCCCCACCCCCCCCCCCCCCCCCCCCCCAGCCCTACAAAGTAGAGGCTTAACAGAACCAGGCTAGATTGCTTCCTCGGACCCACCTCCCTTCCTCTCGTCACTCGGGGGAGGCGAGCAGGTAGCGGGGGGGGGGGGGGGGGGAGATAGGAAATGGAGAGGGTGCATCGGGGCCCTGAGGAAGCCTCCAGCTGCAGCTAAGTTAGGCCAGAGTCAGCACTTAGGTAATTATCTAGCCCCCCCCCCCCTGTTGTTCCAGAGCGGAGAATTAGGCTTTTTCTTTTTTTGAAAATCAACGGATTGGCTGTAGGGTCGGTTCTCCGAAATAGCTGTTTGAAGGTGCATCGCGAGGCGTCTGGAGACAGACAGAGAAATATATCATAATGCACCGGAGATCCCGTGTTAATCCCAGCCTCCTCAGAAATGTGGGTGGTGTGGTAGGGCGGGCCATACTTTTTTTTTTTTGGAAAATCAATCGAGTGGGGTGTCTAAAATACGTGTTTTTTTGTGGGGAATTCAAATATGGGATTATTTTTACAATTGGATAACTCCTACCTACATTGTTTTGGATTTCAAAATGGCCGATTTGACCATTTTTCACCCCTTGGCCATACATGGATGCCAACATGAATCTTAAGGAAATCCTAACATGCAAGGTGTCTAAATGATGTGTTTCTTAATGGGGAATTCAAATATGAGTTCATTTTTGGGATAGGATAACTCTAACCTACATCATTTTGGATTTCAAAATGGCCGATTTTACCATTTTTCACCCCTTGGCCATACATGGATGATAACATGAATCTGAAGGAATTCCTAACATGCAATATGTCTAAATGATGTGTTTCTTAATGGGGAATTCAAATATGAGGTCATTTTTGGGATAGGATAAATATAACCTGCATAATCTTGGATTTCAAAATGGCTGATTTTACCATTTGAACCCATTGGTATTGTATTACAAAATTGCAAAGATAAAAAATATATGGGAAATCATTTATAATGACAAAGCCATCAAATTTATTAACAAGTGAACTGTATATAACTGGATACAACTCCAAAGATCAATAATAATAATACTAACAATAATAAATTGTATTTGTAATGCACACAAACACCTAAGTGCTAAATCTCGATTTCCTGACTTCTTGAACTTTGCCAGGTTCCAATATCTTGATTGGACTCATTCTTGGATGGCAAGATCTCCTACTGTACTGCTTTAGCCACCAACCTACAAACACAAACTTAAAGTCAACGTCAGCCATAAATAGGTGAGCTCTTTCCAGAACTACTCAGCAGAAACCTCTGTAACCATTTTAACAAACGTCTCAATGTAGCCTATTGAGAAAATCCATGGGGCTCCATCAATCATCTATCTTCTTAAATTTGATCAGGTTGCACAAGTCCTGCTTGGATTCATTCTTGGACATCAGCCTCCTGCTGGTCTCCTGAGCCCTGATCCCTCCATCCCTTTTTTCTTATGAAAAGTACTTAGCAGAGGCCTCAGTCACCATTTTAACAACCCTCTCGATGCTTTGTGTGTGGCAAGGCCAGTCGAGAACCTCCATGGGGGTGTTGATGAAGTTCTTCACCTCGGAGGTGCTTAGGGAGCAGGTGAGAGGTGGCTCTGACACATCTTCTGACCAGCTGATTAAGCCACCAATGCTGGAAGCGTCACTATTGATGTGAGGTGTTCTTCTGATCCTGACACAGGAGTCTCCCAGCTGAGTGTCTGGATCCCCCTCTCCCCTGATGGCCAGGATTCTCTCCACCCCCTCAATTCTCTCTTTTTGATCCTCAGAGCACAGCAGTGTTTGGAGGATGGCTTCACTGTGGGCATACCAAGCAGATCTTCTCACAGTTGGCATCACAACATCCAGCACCTCCTTCCTCTGAGACTTGAGGCAGTCCAGCTGAAACAGGATGTGCCTAGGCCCTTCGATCCAGGAGTGCTTGACCTTCATGTTGAACCAACATGGATAATACACTCCAATGATGAATTCCACAATGCATTGTAGATTATTCAGGTTCTTTCTTTTAAGTTGATGCTTCGACACCCAGAGCCTGAGGAGTCTGTTTGCTGTGGTGAGCCAGCGGCTGTGGTTTACCGGTCCAATCTCCAGCAGAGCCAGCCTTGCAGAAAGCACTCCATCCCTGATTGCACAGACCAGCTTATAGCCATAGTGTTGATCAGTTGAGAGATCTTGAATGATCTTCTCAGGCAGCTTGATCAGCGGAGGGCCAAGAAAGATCCTGGTGAAGTTAGGATTGATCTCCAAGTCTGTAACAGAATCAAGGAGCTGTCCTATTGGCCCAGACAATTTGTTGTCTGACAGAGTAGCCCCATCAACTTCAACAATGAGACGGCGCAGTGGAAGTTCACCAGTGTGCAGGTTGCACAACAACCAGACCAGCTTTCTCCCCAGGTGCAGCTCCAGCTTCCGCATTACACCTGCCTTCACTCCAGTGTTGACATTGGTCGAGTCTCCTCCAATGGCCCACAAGGTCTTATCAGAACCTCTCTCTTTCAGCCAGGCAAACAGGACCTTAGCAATCTTCTCTGCATGGGACTCCTCTTTAGTTGCTTTCTCTGGTGTAAAGTGGAACAGATAGTTGCTGCCAGGCTCACTAGCAACACTATAGTGTTCTTCCTTGATCTTTGCAGGAAAAGATTGGTCACTGCCCTCAGCTTCCATCATCACATTGGTCATGTCAATCCGCCCATCAAAGAGGATACAGGAGATCCCCCCCTCCTCCCTGCACTTCTCCTCAAACTCTTCCCCCAGCTCTTGCATCAACTTTTCTTGTGCTCTCTTAACCTTGTTCTTATCAATCACTTTACTTGTGTCATCTTCTAAGATGAGTTCTGCATCAATCAGAGCTGCAGTTGCTATAGCTGCAGTTGGCCTTAGACCTATGCCATACCTTACACTAGCAAGGGCGATGTTTGGAATCTCATCATAATTTTTCCGTAGCTTTGCTGAAGCTGCAGGGTCAGTTTCAGGAATGAGCTCAACTTCAGGGACTGTAAGGAAGCTCTCAAAATCCTTCCTGGCAACCTTGTCTGCTGCTGCAAAGCTTTCTTCTTTGCCCCTTCTCCTTTTCTCTGCCTTCTTTTCCATCCCCTGCCTTTCCAATGTTTTCACCTGTCTCTTGTGCTCAGGCAGATCAGCTCCAGCCATTTGGTGTGGTCCTTTACTTCCAACCTTTTCCCTCTGTCCCTTGATGTAGGCAATATCTTTCACAGGAATCTTTTTGTCTTTGCTGCAGCAACAGTTAATGTTCAGATTCATGTTGGCATCCATGTATGGCCAAGGGGTGAAAAATGGTAAAATCGGCCATTTTGAAATAAAAAATTATGCAGGTTAGAGTTATCCTATCCCAAAAATGACCTCATATTTGAATTCCCCATTAAGAAACACATCATTTAGACACCTTGCATGTTAGGATTTCCTTCAGATTCATGTTGGCATCCATGTATGGCCAAGGGGTGAAAAATGGTAAAATCGGCCATTTTGAAATCCAAAATTATGTAGGTTAGAGTTATTCTATCCCAAAAATGAACTCATATTTGAATTCCCCATTAAGAAACACATCATTTAGACACCTTGCATGTTATGATTTCCTTCAAATTCATGTTGGCATCCATGTATGGCCAAGGGGTGAAAAATGGTCAAATCGGCCATTTTGAAATCCAAAACAATGTAGGTAGGAGTTATCCGATTAGAAAAATAATCCCATATTTGAATTCCCCACAAAAAAACACGTATTTTAGACACCCCACTCGATTGATTTTCCAAAAAAAAAAAAGTATGGCCCGCCCCACTGGTGTGGGGTGGCGGGTTGGGTGGTGGTGGCGGGTTGGGTGGTGGTGTGGGGTGGCGGGTTGGGCGTCATTTGTGGCATTGCGTCAATAAGGAAATTGAAACAATTGCGCACAAGTTAATATAAAAGAGCTTTCTTATCTCAGCCGGTTTCACCATTCAGCTTGGTTTGGGAGTTTCAGATAGGGACCTTTTTACTGTATGCGGCTCAGGTGTGGGGGTATGATTTGTGAATAGGGATGCTCGATATTGGCTTTTTTACCGATACCGATATACCGATATTGTCCAACCCTTCATTTCCGATACCGATATCAACCGATATCAACCGATACCGATATATGCAGGCCCCCCCCCCCCCCCCCCCCCCCTCCCAAAACTGAATAATTTCAGGTAATTTAATTAACATTACATGTCTCTTGTTGTGGAATTAACACAACATTATGCATACTTTTGACAATAAATAAAATCTGAATTTGTTCTTACTTGCTTGCCTGGATAAATAAAGGTTATAGAAATGTAAAAAATAAATAAAAATTTGAAATAAAAAAATTTGAAAACCGATACCGATATTTTCCGATATCACATTTTAATGCCGATATCGGCCGATAATATCGGTAGGCCGATAATATCGGACATCCCTATTTGTGACTCTTGTTAGACTTGGTTGACATAGAAAGACAGGGAGTCAGCATGCATGGTACAGACACTGTACGGTTCATCTGACAAATCAGATCACAAGATCTTCAAGTGCAATATGCAAGTACAAGTCACACAGCAAGGTTCTGCCACTTGAGATGCACTTAATATCAATGTACAGAATGTGTGTACACACACACGCACGCACACACACACACACACACACACACACACACACACACACACACACACACACACACACACACACACACACACACACACACACACACACACACACACACACACACACACACACACACACACACACACACACACACACATTAGACCTCACCTTGCCTTTTTGTGAATGGAATTGAAAGGACATACAATGGAAGGGTAATCATTTGTTTACAAAAAGGCAAGGTTGTCTTGTCTGATATTATACATCTGCTACATGTTATAGGAGATTAATAGGATATTGTTGATTTAGATCCATGTTGTACAATATATACCACCATGTATCCATAGGTAATAATAGGACCATTGAGAGGAAAACATTCATTTTTTCATGTGAGAATATTAGAAAAGAAAATCCATGAAATAGCTTAGGAATTAGAAACGCTAATCGTGTTGTTCCCTCCCTGGGCTGTGGTGTGACTTAATAATAAGCAGTCGCATCCATTAGTCATATTTATGCAAAGCAACATAATCAATTGAGACATATGTATGACCATTTAGCAAGTGGATTAGCAGTGAATAATATTCTGTTGGGTGGGGGGTGAAATACGGGATGGGCCGCGACTGACTGGTGTCGGAGTCAACTCAGCCTAATGCTGGGATGCTGGAATGCTGGAATGCTGGGACACTGGGACACTGGTGTTACGATGGGGTGGCGAGGGAAGGAGAGGAGAACCCAATATGCGGAATGGAGTGGAAGGAGGAAACGGAGATGGCAGTTTGCTCTTCTCAAACACTGTGTTCTTTTTATTATAAGAACCACGAGAACGATAATAGGTCACAAGACCAAAAACACAAGTAACGAAGCAGATAAATAAACAAACATAAAGACGGGCGAAGGCACGTTACAAAAGAACATAAAAGGATCGAACTGAGAACTCGAAAACAAACAGGCAACACACACAACAACCAACTAAACACAAAAGCAAATTACAAAACCACAAGCAGACAGGGGAAACACATCACACAAGGGAAGGGACATTCAATAACACACACCATGAAATAACATTAATTATATTTATCAATATAGTCAATATCGGTGTGATGATTGCCTGCACCATCTGGGTCATCTGGCCACTAGAGGGAGGTAGGAGACCAGGTAGGAGACCACTGTTCCTACTGTGACCACAATTTACATTGTGGCCACTGTTTCCATTGTCCTCCCTGGAACCGTTACACACTGGGACACTGGGACACTGGGACACTGGGACACTGGGACGCTGGGACACTGGGACACTGGGACACTGGGACACTGGGACACTGGGACACTGGAATGTCGGGACACTGGGACACTGGGACACTGGGACACTGGGACACTGGGACACTGGGACACTGGAATGTCGGGACACTGGGACACTGGGACACTGGGACGCTGGGACACTGGGACACTGGGACACTGGGACACTGGGACACTGGGACACTGGGACGCTGGGACACTGAGACACTGGGACACTGGGACACTGGGACGCTGGGACACTGGGACACTGAGACACTGGGACGATGGGACACTGGGACACTGGGACACTGGGACACTGAGACACTGGGACACTGGATGCACCGCAGGCCAGAATATAAGCTTTTGTTTGCCAGCTGCAGTCAGATGCGCTGTGTTGAGGAATCCCTTTTGGGTGCCACAAACAATATCTTAAATCTCATACCTTGTAGAGGTGAGAGCCCCCCCCCCCCCGCCCCTTCTCTCGCTACTCCTCAGTGTCTCCTTCTCTCCCTCAGCATCTCCCAGCAGCCAGCAGAGCACTTCTCTTAGCCAAGCTCATTTAACCTACATGCACATTGTATGTGTTCTTACTATTAAACCTATATTGATCATGAAGATCTTTCGACGACATAATTGATGATTCCAGTTCCACCACAACTGATGCTGGTATCTGTTCCGCTACTGTTCCTAATTTATGCAAATGACATGTCGTCAGCTTGTGACTGCAACTTGTTCCTGTTTGCGGACGACTCAGCCCTGCTGGTCTCTGACAAGAACAAGTTACAGGTTGAAAAAACCCTCAGCACGGAACTAGGCAAAATCTGCATATGGCTCGCCGATAACAAACTAACATTACACATGGGCAAAACAGAGTCCATTCTCTTCGGTTCAAATAACAAACCCAGCAAGACCGACGGCTTCTCAGTTACAGTGGGTGACAATATTGTCACAAGGAAAGATGAAATTACCTACCTGGGTTCCATCCTAGAGGCTAATCTTTCCTGTGACAAAATGGCATCCAATGTATTAAAAAAAAGTCAACCAACGAACTCGATTCTTGTACCGGATCTCCTCTCTGGTAAACAAGAATACCCTGAAGACTCTGGCAGGAGCACTCATACAAGGGTACTACGACTATGCTTGCACCCCATAGTACCAAAGCAACTCAAAGGCACTAAAAACAAAATTACAAACATCTCAAAACAAACTGGTCAGACTACTGCTTGACCTGACTCCTAGAACCCACCTCACCCCTGCCCACTTTGACAACCTAGGATGGCTTAGAGTAGACAACAGAGTACAGCAACTTGCAATGGGCCTGGTCTACAAGATACGCTACACGACCAAGGTACCCATGTACATGTCAAAATACTTCCCAAAGGTCAGTGAATACCACGATCACAACACCAGAGGGAGCTCCACAAATCATGTTAAACCCAGATTTGGCTCAAACAAGGGACTAAACATGTTTCGCAATTATGCCACATCAATGTGGAACGCCCTACCCACAGCTGTAAAAGAATGTGAACTTTCAAAAACACTCTCAAAGAACACCTACAGGAGACTGCAATTCGAAACTGGCCCCTGCAAATGTCCTAACCAAACCCCCTCCAATGTACAGTAAATGACCAAGTATGGCTTTGTCAATATTCCAATGTACGGTGTACAGTTTTTTTTTTATCATTGTGAACATGGCCTTTTGTTCTATGTGTAAAATGAACTCTCTGAATGCAGTTTTATGAACAAGCATCAAGTTACGCATTAAATATGAGCTCGGATGAATAACAGTGAGTGCAAATTAGTCGATGTGACGTTTTAAGGAAAGCAGAGCTGGGGTCCCCTGTGAAGTCTCCTCTCTGTTAGAGGCGTTGTTCAAAGGAGACGTCAGGTCATGGTTTATGGAAATAATATCACACGCCTAAGGGGCTTGATTCTCTAATACCCAAAGGAGGATTTGTCCTGTTATCTTTGATGCAAGATTCATTGTGACATTTTCTTTTATTATTCTTTTTTATTCGGAAAGAAAAATCATTCAGAGGTTTTGATTTATTTTGTTGAATTAATCAAGAACTTGGTTGCCCGTGTCTTCATGTATAAAGCATTACTAGGTAAACTACCTGTACCTCTGCTCCCTGCTGAACCGGAACTCAAGCCGCTATTCGCTACACTCCCAGGACTGTTTGCTCTACAAAGACTTTTTTTTTTTTTTTTTAATATTTGTATCATCTGGGTAAGAGTTTCTTATCTCTGCTCTCGACCACTCTTAAAATTTGGTCTTGCCTAAAAGCAAAAATAAGAAAACATTGCTGAATCCCAGGTAAGAACAAAATAAGATTTTTTTTTAGTTAACCTCTTAGCAACCCTCCTACTCCTGCAGGCCCATTTAGAAAATCCCTGAACATGAACTTGCATCGGTTTGTGATAGATTATTAGTTACTGGGTATTTCAAAGTACCTCATATTTTGTACCATTTTTATCTAACAACTAGGGCTTTCCAATGATATAAAATATGTGTATGATTATCATCATTATTATGGTTAATATTCTTCATATGTAGTTGCACTTGAACTTGTTGAAATTGAACTTGAAGATAAAAATGAATTTTCAAGCACTTTCCTTACTTGGTGTATGGAATGTAGACAATCTTGTTGGCAATATAGACCAGATTAGAAATAGCATTGATTGTTCAAAAGTTATGAATTAATTAATGAAACTAGATCAGATAAAAAAAAGTATAATTTCTTTTTACATATTAGATATTATTCATAAAAAAACGTTAATGTGTGTGTTAAAATTTGTATTCAAACTTACCCCGCTCTCTTCCTAGAGCCTTGTCTTCCTCTATCTGGGTCTTGTTGTTAGCCAGTGCTAGCATGGGAGCTAGCTGAGCTAATGCAGGCCTACCGCAGGCAAGCATTCAGCTCTGGCTCTCCGTTCTGGGTTGATACAGAATAGGTTATAGAATATGGCCCAGTAATGGGGCGGCTAAGTGGCGCAGTGGGCAAGGCGCTCGCCACTAACGCAGGAGATGCTGGGTTCGAGCCCAGCTCTCGGCGTTGCTACCAGCTTGGCTGGTCATTCATACTAATACAATTGGCAGTATTAGGGGGTGGGAAAGCCGGTGGGTGGGGATCGGACGTTTTGGACAGCGACTCCTACAGGTCGGTTGGTGCGCCTGCGCAGCAGAATCAGGAAGCAACGGGGGCGGTGTGTCCCTCCCACGCAGACCCTCGCCGCTGAGAGATCGCGCTATGCAGGTGAAAAGATGCGATGGCTGCCTCCTCGTGTACCGGAGGGGACACGTGATGCAAGGCTTCGTCCACATTGCAGCCGGCCTGTGGGAGGCATGGCCTAACAACGTTCGAGACAGGGGAGGGGTAGAATTGGACAATACGAAAATTGGGGAAGGGAGAAAAATAGAAAATGGGGAGAAAATGTAGATAAAAAAAAAAAGAATATGGCCCAGTAATGAATAAACTAAATACAGCAATGTGGCTATATTCGCTAAATAAATACGTTGTCCCTCGGGCACGAGCGTGGGCGCGCAGCGCAGCGTGACCCACACACAAAGTGGTGTTTTCTGGGTGTTTTTCTTACTTCACATCAGTACTTTTAGAAACAAGCTTTTTGAGTGGAAAATATTACCAAAATCTTTGGAAAAAAGTCTCACAAACAATATAGACTTTCGTAAAACTGAACAAATGCTATAATATGGCCAACAATTGCCTATAAACAGTACTTACACCGTTGTTTCAAACTGTGCACAGGACCTAATTTTCCTGGGGAGGAGTAATTGCATGACCGCTGGCTCTGGGGGTTTCGGCAAAAGACACAAAAAATGTTCAGGGGGTTTTATATACTCCCTGTGACAACGTGCAGAGTGATATTACCGTCGATTTACCACTTAGGGCATAAGGAGAAGCCCATGCAAAAATGTGGTCCATCCACCGCAAACTCCCCGAATGGGAAGAGATCGCCTGGCAACAGGCTCTAGATGGCGTCAACGCTTTCATAGCGCCAGGAGAACAGGCGCCCCCAAAAGTGGCCATTTTAGTTTTCGTTTTTGAGGACTGCATACTTTTCTTGCAAACCAAAATACTATACTTTATACTTATAGCACATGCATGAGCCTGATCTCTTTTGAAAGATAACATTCTGAAGTTTCTGATACAATTAAAAAATAAAAATCCGTTAGAAATTAGTGATTAGGAGCGATTTCGGTAAGATGTGAAAAAAAAAGGTCTGCAGGTTTCCATTTTCTCATAGACTCCAATGCATTCCGTGCATGTTTTACTTCCTGTTTTCCCTTGTGACTTTTCACCTAGATCCCTGATTCACTTATCCCAACGTGGGGTATCATTGGAAAGCCAGACTCATTGCTTACAACCGTGTCCAATAATTCTCGAGATCACCAGATGATTGACGGAGCTAGAGCATCGGGAGTCGGGAGTGAAAAAACATTTCCTCCCCCATTTTCACCCCCCACCCCAGGACCCTCGGACCCCCCAGGATCAGCACCCCGACTCCGCTTCGCTGCTAAAACATGGCCTTCACTCTCTCAGCCGCCGAGACCCACAATTCAAAATTGGATTGCCCAATCCCCACCACCCGGGCTCTAGAAATCTCCATATATATGACATCCAAAAAAGTTAGTGACCAATTGATTATTGTTAGTTTCTCCGGTTGCTTCCACCTCATGGCTATTAATTTATTGGCTGCTCTAATGCCAGCCAGTATGATTATTTTTTGTTGTGTGGAGGCCGGTAGTAATGTTATATCATCCAGGAGTAGTGTCGCTGCCATGTGTGGAATTGACAGGCTACATATGTTTGAACGTTTATTTGCCATGGATTTCCAAAGAAGAGCCACCGGTGGGCAATCCCAAAACATATCCATATACGTGCCAGTAGCGCCTAGAGTGCACAGAGTGCATCGAGAGTCGGCCACCAACCCCATAGCGTAGAACCTCCTAGGTGTGAGATATGTTCTGTGAATATAATTCAAATGTATTTGCTGGTGATTTGGGTTACGGGAAGTCAATGTGACATTAGTCCAAATATCATCCCAGTCAAATTCAGGGTCTAATTCTGGGATGTCCCCTCGCCAGATTATATCTAATGTTACGTTTGTATATGTGGATTTGATCAATAGTGTGTAAAAATCGAGGTTGTCCTGTCTCTAATCAATTTAACAAAAGGGTGTGTGGATGTAATGTTTGGGCCCACGGAATGCCATGCGCCTTAATCGCCGATCTTAGTTGTAAGTAGAGGAAAAAAGACGCGCTGGGGATATCATAAAGATCTCTTAGGTCCTGAAACAGACGAAGACCGGTTTTATCATATATATCCCCCATTTTCTATTTTTTCTCCCATCCCAATTTTCGTATCGTCCAATTCAACCCTTCCCTGTCTTTGAACGCTGTTTCTTGCCTCCCACAAGCCGGCTGCAATGTGGACTAAGTCATACATAGCACGAGTCCCCTCCGATACTCGAGGTAACAGCAGTCGCATCTTTCCACCTGCACGGCTCGATCTTTCAGCGTCGGGGGTCTGGGCTTTGGAGGGGCCCCGCCCCCGTCGCTTCCTGATTCTACTGCGCAGGCGCACCGACCGACCTGTAGGAGTCGCTGTCCACAACGCCTGATCCCCACCCATCAGTTTCCCTCCCCCTAATACTGCCAATGTGTATTAGTGAGGACGACCAGCTAAACTGAAAGCAATGTGGAGCGCTGGGCTCGAACAGGGAGATGATCTGTTTGAGCCCAGCCTCCAGTATTCATGGTGAGCGCATTGCCCACTGCACCACGTAGCCGTCCTTAACTCCCTTCCTTTCCCACTGAGGAATGTTAACGGGTTTATGCCCAACAAGTCGTTGTGGGTTATGAAATATTGGAGAGTCGAGGTGCCAAGGGCACTTGACAGCACAAGACCTCTGTACATTGCGCCATGTTTGAATCACATGGGATATGATAGGGCCATATTGTAATTGGCATTTTGATATAGGGGTGTTGGAGTATACTACATCTTGTAATCTTTGTTGTACACAACTTGTAAGTCGATTTGGATAAAAGCGTTCAGCTAAATTACTAAATGTAAATGTAAAGCTGCAGTAGGCAATTTCAGATAGATTATCTGTGAGTTTACCTGCCCAGAAGAAATTGAACAAACCCTGCATCACTTGTGAAGCCCAAACCACACCCAGAGGCACCGGCAGCCGTAAGTTTAATTAAAAAAGAAATAATAACAACAAATATTTCCCAGCCTCTGATCGGAAGGTGGGTTTTCACGGTGTGTTTACTCTCTGACGAGGAACGCCACGGTGGTCTTAGTTTTAAATAATAAATGGTAAATGGTGCATTTATATATCTCTTTTATCCAAAGCGCTTTACAATTTTGTTCCTCACATTCACCCACTCACTCACACATTCACACACCGACACCGGAGGCAACCATGCAAGGCGCCAACCTGCTCATCGGGGGTTAGGTGTCGTCCTCAACACTTCGACACCCGGGAGGAGGGGGAATCGAACCGGGAACAGGCAACCGCTCTACCTCCTGAGCCACTGTCGCCCCCATGACTTGGGTCTCCTGAAAGGCGCTATATAAATTTAAGATATTATTATTATTATTATTATTATTATTATTATTATTATTATTATTATTATTATTATTATTATTATTATTATTATTATTATTATTATTATTATTATTATTATTATTATTATTATTATTATTATATATTATTATATATTATTATTATTATTATTATTATTATTATTATTATTATTATTATTATTATTATTATTATTATTATTATTATTATTATTATTATTATTATTATTATTATTATTATTATTATTATTATTATTATTATTATTATTATTATTATTATGACTCTGGGAGCACCAAACACCAGCTCCCTGCATCAATAACCAATCAAATGTGTGGTGCCACCTTGCTCCTCGTCAAGAAGTTCACACAATGTGCAAAACCACCTGTCGATAGAGGCAGGGGGGAAAATGTATTCAGCTTAAAGCTACTGGTGCCTCTGGGAGATGGGAGAAAAGCGTTCTTGCATGTGCATGGGGCTTGAAAAGCCATACAGAGCTTGACTCTATTTCTGCTGGGCAGGTAAACTCACTTTTGCTCATTTCTCTGAAGTTGCCTACCGCACCTTTAATACTGATGACTCTATATGACCTACATAAGCAAACAAGACCATCAGCGAGAATATTCGCTATTTATAGTGACTTTAAATGCCGGGTCTTCAGGTCGACGAAACGGATCATTAACGGCACACAGACCAGAAGAGCCTATGTTTACACTTTCCCAGGCAAGCTATATTTGAAGTCACTGTTAAATTACTGTATTATTGATTTGGTAAAAAAAAAAATCACATTTTGGATCATCCATTGGTTTCTGGCACAGACATCCTTAGTTACCACGGCAACCACTCACTGCAGGATTCACAGCTTCATGGGCGGCGACCGTGATTCATTTAAAACATCTTTAAAACTCACATTTCACCTCAGGATGCAGTCAATTATAATTGTATTCAACATAAAAGCACATATAAATATTTCCGTTCAATACGTTTGTTTTGTAGAAAGTATTTTAGTTGCTGCCTCCTCCGTCTTTAGTGTCAAGTGCCCCTATTCAAAACAAACAGATGTCCGTCTCCTCATTATATCGACTATCTCTGATGACAATGCTATACAGTATGAATGCTCTCAAAGTAGCGGCTACATATTGCCTGAATTACAGGATACTGCTCTACTTTATGTATATATCATCCAATTTGCACAGATTGAGTACTATTTTTTTTTTTAACTTTAAAGAAAAAATAATATTAAATTTTAATTAAAAAAAAGGAAAAAATTATATCGGCTCATATCGGCCCTATCTTGATATCGGGCCGATACCGATGTGCAAAAATAGATTGAGTACTATTGAGACGCTGAAGGGACGGAGTCTTTGGCGAGGCTATTCTGTACGCTGAATGACGATACAGAATACATACCGATGATGCTAACCTAGCATACGGTACAACTTTAAGAATATTTGATTTTTGCGACAGCAGAGTATGACTCATGAGAAAACAATATATATGTGCCTGACCTTATCCCCCCCCCCGTAGGCAATACCTGGCCCCTTGTGAAGCTGAAGTGATTGTTTCCGGCTACGACGGAGCCAGAAGCACTGCTAGTAATCATTGGTCGGGCCTGACGACACAAAGAACAAACCATGTCTTTGTAGGCGGTCTGCCTCTGAGGAACCTGCCTCACCAGGTGAGATCACTGTGATCCAGTGGGTGATGATGTAGTGGATTGGGAGCCTCTTCCCTATGAAGCCTGTGTCTATAGGGAGTTGTGGGAGTTGTATTTATTATACATTATAACACATTCATAATGTGCCATACATACTGTAGAGTTATCGATCATGCATAGATGTGTATGTTTCGTGACAATACTCGTACATTACCAACCTGTTATGATGTATGTATCGTACCACATTCAGATTAAAGGCAAATGTTGTGGTGTATTACTCTCTAGGCCCTGTTGTCCGTACTGTACGTCTCTGTTGCCTATACTCAGTTTATAACTTTCTACTGCCTTCCCACAAATGCCTTCCACTTTAATAAAATGTAAAACAACCTACTTTAACCTATAGTCTACCCATATAATACTGTATGATAGCCATATATATATATATATATATATATATATATATATATATATATATATATATATATATATATATATACTTGTAAGTCGATTTGGATAAAAGCGTTCAGCAAAATTACTAAATGTAAATGTAAAGCTGTATGTAATGGATGGTATCGTGAAGCACAGTCAAGAAGGGCTGGGGTGAGTAGCGGTGCTATGGGTTAAACTCACTCTCACATCATCAAAAGACACATAGACGCGGTACAAAGAAGTGAATTCACCTCTTGGTATAGCGGTCTGTGTTGCTGCCTGCGGTGTGGGAGACCGGGGTTCGACTCCCACTCGGGGCATCGAAGTTTGAGGTGATGTTGTGACAACCGTTATATATATATATATCCCATACCTACTCTTATTAGTGTACATAATAATACCTTACACACATCAGATTACCATTGTGTAATCATTTAACTGTTACATTATAATATGATTATATAACAATAACAAACCACCAAAAGTGAACACAGTCATGTATTACTGGTTTATAATCCTATAGTCTAAGGTGTCATTTAAATGTAATGTATTATGATCGTGGTGTTGCTCATTATCCTCAATGTTCATAATATTTACATCCTATACAGTAGCTATGGTAATACACTATGGTACAATATGTCCATTGCACCTATAGATTACAATCCACTATGATCTTTGCCTAAAAAAAGTGTTGTGATATATATGTGAAAGAACATTATAACATAATTATGAGTAGTGTCTTTAACGCATACCTACGCACGATATATGCACGATAATGCATAATGATTATGTTATGACGTCTTACAATGATTATGTTATGACGTCTTATTAGGATTATCAAATAACGTTTAGCCAATTTGATCAACTGGTCTAGGATGATGAAAATACTGCTGTATTGTATATTGTTATTTTCTTGTTTATGGAAAAAATAAATATGGTAGAGGTACCATACTGAAGTGCTTTTCAGAGACGTGCGTGTGTGTGTCATACTGAAGTGCTTTTCAGAGACGTACGTGTGTCATACTGAAGTGCTTTTCAGAGACGTACGTGTGTCATACTGAAGTGATTTTCAGAGATGCAACCCAGGTCCTATTTTGAATGCAAAAGTACCCCCTTCCGCAGGGTGCCATGCCGCTCCACAACTACACTGGCTGCATTGAAATAATTGAAATGAATAAGCGGGGAGGATTCCACACCTCCAGGGCCATCGCCAGCAGCAACGTAGACCACTGCAGGTGAAAAATACTTTCTTCTCAAAGAATAACTCGCTCACTCAAATACTCTCCTCTCAATAACCCTTTTTCATCCAGTGTCAGTTGGTTTTGTACTATTTTCTATCGGCTTGCCGGCAGAGAAGGTCGAGTTTAATCATGAATGTACTCTATGTTGTTCTTTACTACAGATACTATGCTGCATTGCTGCGTAAGACGACAGGAACATGTTCTCTATTTTCACTTTTGGAAAATCTTTTTGGAACGAAAATGTTTAGGTTTACACATCATTTTGTAATCGTTTCAATTGTAGATGGAAAATGATGTATCTTTCTAGATCATAACTGAACATAGACAGCAGGTATGTTTTTTACAGACAAGTTTAAAATTGAAATCTTGTTATGTTGAACTGTTGATTAGTTCTCAGATTAAGATACCTGTCAGTCAAATTGGGAACGATAATCATGCCTCCAATCATATGTTTTGAACCTTGGTGGTGCGGCTACCATTTTGTTTGGATTCCAGATCGGGGTCTAATATGCATACTGTTTGCTAATAAATGTAATGTGTTGAACTCTTTGACAATCCATTCTCGTATTGTAACTACCGTTACAGATACGATTTGCGTCCCTACGCCACAGAGGCCTCCGCGACAGGTTCCTGGAATCGGACCACTCCGTCGACGACCGCTGAAAGGGCGAACGCGTCCGCGCGGGCGACGGCGGCTCCGCCACGCACAGTGCCGCCGCGGCATCCTCCTCAGCAGCAGGTCTGCCACGACGGTCTCTGCCGCAACGGGGGCACATGTCTGCCCAGCGGAGCTGTGCCCGCCTGCGACTGCCCCCTCCACTTTTCCGGACGTTTCTGCGAGAAAGGTACAGGCTTTTGGGGAATTTGCGTGGTACTCTGAAAGTGCGTCCATCTTCTATTTAGTTTTCCCTCCCCTTCAAAGAGCTTTCGGGAGTGAATGAGTATTTCTTATTTTAAAAGAAAACGACTAGACTGTGACCCGCACTGTCGTCGGGAGCACAACCCACAAACGTGATGGTTTAATAAACGTTAATGTATGCTGAGCCCCCCGCTCCATAATAGGCTTTCAGTACGAAGGAGAACAGAGAGTCGGCCCGGAGTTAGGAATTGTGAGTGATGTAAATTATTCAGAGATACGATTAATGAAATGAAGGATCCAAAATAAGCAGCTTCTTGAACTGCTCCGGTGTGTATGTGTTTTGCCCCTGCTGCCGCTCGCTGCGAATAAGAGCGTGACCTTGTCACATATGCTCAGCGTTCAGCTCGCAAGCCACCCACCCACCCCTCACCAAAAATATTCATGTGAAACCGACAGTTCCGACACTTTGAAGTACCAAGGAGCACCAACCCCTCCCCCCCTGTCACAGACTTCCATTTGCGTTTGACAACTGTATACTGCACTTGGCCTATAGGCTACTGTCAATCATCTCACTCATATCAAATCGGCACTGCAGTCGCTCGAGTTCAGAGTGATTTTTCATCCTCTCTCATCCTCTATTTGACTCCCACTAGCGTGGTCTCTGATACAGTATCCTCTGAGTCTGACTAGCGTGGTCTCTGATATCCTCTCAGTCAGACTATGGCGTGGTCTCTGATATCCTCTCAGTCAGACTATGGCGTGGTCTCTGATATCCTCTCAGTCAGACTATGGCGTGGTCTCTGATATCCTCTCAGTCAGACTATGGCGTGGTCTCTGATATCCTCTCAGTCAGACTATAGCGTGGCCTCTGATATCCTCTCAGTCAGACTATAGCGTGGCCTCTGATATCCTCTCAGTCAGACTATAGCGTGGCCTCTGATATCCTCTCAGTCAGACTATGGCGTGGTCTCTGATATCCTCTCAGTCAGACTATGGTCTCTTGCTGCCCACTTTAGACTGCTTATAGCTTATACCGCTCTCCATACTCCATTCCTCTCTTGTGCCAAAAGCCATTGCATTCTATTCTTCCCCTGCTTTGCTGACTAAACACATTCCGGTAAATGTCAATAAGCCAATACAAAACCCACAAAGGTAATTTGCTGAGCCTCAATTTCACTTAAATCCATTGACGCTGTAACACCTGTTGGTGGTGTACATACAGTCTCTTGTACATTCATCTTCTTTACTTAAGTGAATGAATGCCGTGCTCTTACAGTAACAGTAAAGATAACGTCTCGTCTATAGTCATTGTGGCGGCGCGTGTTAAGTGGAAGACGAGAGGAGCCGGGGGTCGTGGTTTGGAAGGTTGCCCAGGTCCTGATCATATCTGAGAGGGGGTGAGCGCCGAGCGGGCATGGCTTTCCCAACCTGCCTGAAAAACTATCTCTGCTGCAGAAGAGCTGATCAGTATAGCCCATAGATGTGGTTGGCCATGGCTCCCAGGTGTGTGCGTGTGTGTGTGTGTGTGTGTGTGTGTGTGTGTGTGTGTGTGTGTGTGTGTGTGTGTGTGTGTGTGTGTGTGTGTGTGTGTGTGCGTGCGTGCGTGCGTGCGTGCGTGCGTGCGTGCGTGCGTGCGTGCGTGCGTGCGTGCGTGCGTGCGTGTGTGTGTGTGTGTGTGCGTGCGTGTGTGTGTGCGTGTGTGTGTGTGTGGGCAACCCTCCATCCCCTTCCTTCTGCCAGTGTGACATCAGTACCCACCCAGGGACCAATCAAATACGGGCAATGTTTCACAAGTAAATCAGAAAACAGCCTCTGCACATAAAAAGGACAAATCTCATCAAATCATTTGACATCATATCAAATTTACCAAGTGCCATATGTTAATTGTGTAATCAGGATGCTCGGTAAGTCACCCCGTTGAGCTAATCTAAAACATTTATAAATAAAAAGAACCTCATGACAGATGTGCGGCTCTGTGTAGATGGCCTCAGTAGTATACAGTGACTATAGTGCCGGTAGCTTGTGAACAGAAGCTTGCTCTGAGACCCTTGCCTTATGGAAGGATTTCATTCTAATTACCTGCTGTATGTTTGGAATACAATTTATATTCAATAGACCATCTGTTGCATCATCATGAGCAGCACCACTGGCTATTTCCTTCTGGCAAGTCATTACACAGACCATCCTTCTCAACGACCAATACTGCCAACACTTTTTTACCCCCAATTAGTGTTTTTTGCTCGTGGCATTATTTCCTGTTCACAGAGAAGTTGCCCAACCCATTCACAGAAATGAATGTCGGTAATTAAAGAGGCTTTTTCGAGCAGCGGGATTATAGGGTCAGTCTATCAGTTGTAAGACTGATAAAGCCATCTTTCTGCATGAAGGTTTCACTAGCAGAGAACCATGGACTGCATTCCACATGGGGAAATGGCCCGTAGGGAGGGGGTACATGCACACAATAACGTGCACTCACTGGCCAAAGGTTGACGCAGAGAAAACACGAGCACAGCAAAATAGAAAGAAATAAAGAAAGTAAATCCAGGCAGAGAGAGGCAGATAAACACACAGGGTCTTAAGTGATGATTGAGAGGGATTATTTTGTGTAACCGAGTGGATTTGAACCTGGGACCATAGGATCCACAGGCAGCCAGCTGAGCTAAAGGGTCAGACTAGGGCTGGGCGATAAAACAATAATTATCGCAATATATTTTAATAATCGATGATAATCGTTAATAAAAATAATATCGATAATCATTTCTTTTTTTTTATTGTGTATATATTTTTTTGTATTGTGACCTGCAATAGGGCAGCTTTAAAACCAGAGACAGTGGACACACTTGTCTTTCTTGCCTGCAACTTAAAGTAATGGCTTTGCTTGTCCAAATGACAATACTGACCAAATTGAGATTTATTTTTCTCTTGTCCATTTATTTAGTTTGCTTTCTAATGTAAAATACAGTTTGAAACCGTCTGTAGTAGGCTATGTGTGCTAGAAGAGCTAGTCGCGAGTCACGTCTGGACTGTCACGACTGTCCACCAAAAAAAGCACCAAAAGATCGAAAAGAAACTAGCAGAGCCAGAACTGTTCAACTCCCCTGGAGCCACAGCCACTTTTTTTTTGGTACGTTCACTTTTAAACCAGCTGCAGCCTGAGATCTGGAGTGTGAGGGGCTGTAACACTAAAGATGGCGGCAACGACAAAGAATTGCTGCAAAATAAACATACATTTGTTGGTTAAATAATAATTATATCGCCCAGCCCTAGGTCAGACCCGTTAGCAGGTGCTGGTTGACTGAGAGTGACTCGCTAGTAGTTTACAGTCGTCCTCCCCCCGAGAAGTGCGTCCTTGCACGTTCTTCCGTCCATGCGTACACTTTCCCAGGGTTAAGGCACTGATCCCACCCCATTGCTACGTGAACCTGGATACAGATTCAAAGGGCAGTGAGATCCCACCGCTGCCACCAATGTAACCGAGTGGATTTGAACCTGGGACCATAGGATCCACAGGTGGCCGCACTAACCAGCTGAGCTAAAGGGTCAGACCCGTTAGAAGGTGCTGGTTGATTGCGACCAATTCGTTAGTAGTTTACATTTGTATCTATACATTGTGTCTATACAGTGTCTATACATTGTTTTATTGGGTGATTCTACTCGTCATACCTTTAAATGAGAAGAATGCACTTACAGTATAGAGTTCAGACCTCCCCGTTCTACTTTAACACTCAACATTTTATTGGGTAGATGACAGAAACGTGAGTTGCTTGTATTACCTGTCTTAACAGACCCAGATGGTAAAATCCATGATTTATGTATCAACAATGGTGATACTACTTCACAGCACACTGGCTATGTATGACACACTAGGCTACTGTATTTGTGAAATTGTGTGCAAATCTGAGATCACTTCCGGTATGCCATGCATTTTGGAGCCGCGGTTCATAACCAGACCTCAAGACTGCAACCAAAATGGTGTCAACCTTTAATGCAACCCATAATGCATCCTTTTATTTTGGGAATGCAAGTTCATATTTGACTTGCATTATTGCAAGTAGGGGGGGTGGGGTCTAATGCTGCTGCTAAATCTAAATAATACATGTAAAGATGCTGGTCCCTAGATGCCACACAGCAGGTTTTATGAAAATCAGGTGAACAGCCTCAGAGGGAAAAAAGTGAGTCTCAGAAATATCTAAATGGCGGGTCATCCAATATGGTGTGAATCTCTGGCCATCATCTTTGTGACTGTATGACGGTCATAGATAGTACACATAGTCGTTTAAAAATTGAAGGTTTGGCCTGATGGTGGCGCTGGAGAGGTCACCAAAATCAATAGGTGTCTTCCTGTCGGGGGTCATGAATGTTTTTTACAGCAAGCCTCTTTGAGCGAGACAGACGGACACACGGGAAAAGGAAACCGTATGAATAGTGGAAACAATTGAGCGAGGCTCTGGCTTGAACTGCATGGTCTCCACGCTCCACACATCATCCACATGTCCCAAGCCTATTTCACACCTCCGCCATGTGTTGTGAAAGCGCCAATTTTCCCATGATTAAGTAATCTGCGGAAACATGATTTATCTCTCCAGCAGGCACTGTTGCTAAAGCAACAGGAGTCCTATTTCCAGGGCTACATTCTCTCTTTTGCCCCCCCCCCCCCCCCCCCGTGAGAGATATCAGATCTCCCACAAGCTTGAGGACCTCCTGCAGATTTTGCTCAGTCTCCTCTTCATCTATAAAGGAGTGTTACAGATCATCCTATGGTCCCTCATCCTCATACATGGCCTGGTTGTCTCCTTGACAACAACACACATACACACGTTAGCTACACCCACAAAATCCTGTCATGCGTTTTTCAGTTAAAGACGCTGAAATGGCAGCCTCTGACCTCACGACAGCCTCAGCTGAAAAACAGGGAACACAACCCAAGTCATTAATGCTAGTTTTAATATAAATGTTACCGGTTAACTTTTTCATGTTAACCAAGTGTTAGTGTTGTTTGTTTGCTTGCTTGCTAGCTAACGAGTCAGCAGCCAACATTACTATGAGCTGAAGCTAACGTTAACGTTGGGTAACAGGAACTATGAGGAGTCAAAAGTATGCTCTTGGAACAAAGTATCCCTTCCAGTTTCCACAAATAACAACGTTAGCTGCAGCAGATTCAGGTAATTCCCTCCCTCTCTCACTCACTCACTCACTCACTCACTCACTCACTCACTCACTCACTCACTCACTCACTCACTCATTCACTCACTCACTCACTCACTCACTCACTCACTCACTCACTCACTCACTCACTCACTCACTCACTCACTCACTCACTCACTCAAGTTGTGGCATTAACCATTTCTCCATTCCACTAATTATGTCCTGATATAGCCAGATAATGCATCAGCTTATATTTTAAAATTAAAGGGGACATGCATTGCTATTCCTAGCACTATTTGGGCAACTTTACACAATTCCTGTGAGTCTATTGAACACATCTGTAAGCTTTTTTATTTATTTTGTATTCATTGTATTATAGTTCTAATCAAGTATTCAAAGCCAAATTTTTCTCCATTTGGATTTCAGGCTGTGTTGGCCTGGCTCCGCCCATAAGTACTTTGAGTGACAGTCATCCACACAGTCTGCGACTGGCACAGAGAGAGATAGAGAGAGACTGAGGGGGATACTAATTAATTTCGCATGATTTAATATGGTCGCTGTCAACCATAGAGGGGGCGTTAGTTATGCAAATCAGTGCTATATTCACGTCAGCAAAACGGTCAAATCAGAACAGCTTAGTTGAGTGAGGGAGGATCTCGTGAACTCGAGACTAGACTGATGAGTCAATATGATAATTAACGACACAGACCACATTGGTATAATCCCCAATTGCTAGGAAAACATGCTAAACACTGGAAAATGCTATTTATAATGCATGTCCCCTTTAAAGTTAAATTCTACCTAAAGCCATGAAAGATTATTTAGTAACGACAAAGCTCTCTCTCTCTTTCTACCTCGCTCTCTTTTTCTCTCTTTTTCTCTCTATATATATTTTTTTTTTCTCTCTCTCTTTCTATCTTTTTCTATCTCTGTCTTTCTATATTTTTATCTCTCTCTTTTTCTATCTTTTTATCTCTCTCTTTTTATATCTTTTTATCTATCTCTTTGTATATCTTTTCTCTCTCTCTCTCTATCTCTCTCTCTATATATATATATCTCTCTCACCCACATACATGGCCTTTAACCAGGTATTGGCCTTATATCCATATCATTATCAGTATTGATGTTTTAACCAGATACTGGCCTGATATCCACATCATTATCAGTATTAATGTTTTAACCAGATAAAGGCCCCATATCCCATACCATAATCAGTACTGATGTTTTAACCAGGTATTGGCCTGATATCCCATACCATAATCAGTACTGATGTTTTAACCAGGTATTGGCCTGCTATCCCATACCATAATCAGTACTGATGTTTTAACCAGGTATTGGCCTGCTATCCCATACCATAATCAGTACTGATGTTTTAACCATGGTATTGGCCTGCTATCCCATACCATAATCAATACTGATGTTTTAAATATCAGTGCTGGCAGTCCAGAGTGCTTTCTGCTGAGTTCGCAGGGCTGGTAGTGGTAGGCATGTTCTATGTTCTAGTGCTAGCAGAAGTGCACTCTCATGCAGGCGGTGATGTGCGTACGGCGTGTAGTTCTGATAGGCCCGCAGGATGGGACACGGGGGCCTTGTTTACATGCTGACAAAGTCTCCCAAATGTGTATTCATGCCACTGCATTTGCCATGGCGACAGGCGCATCCATTCCCACGTCACGTTGCAGTAAGTGACAGGGATGATAACAGGACGAGTCACCTCTGTCCGCTGTTAATTACGGACATGGCATCCTCCCCGGCGGTGACTAATGCGGTGTACTTGTTTATGCGACATGTGAAGTGCTGAGCAGTAAACGTCACCTGTACATGATGGAAGTCTCCCTCCGCTGCGTTTTTTACTGTACTATAAATTGGTCAAATCTCTGTCATTGTTGAAGGTGACATCAGGCTTAAGTTGTTTGAATTTGTACTTTGTACTATTTAGATTCAAATAATTTGATTGTCACAGCTTTTTTAAATGTACATACATTCAGAAAAACGGGAGATGCTTGTTTTTCCCCGGCTCCTCAACCGTAGTAGATTTGTAAACATAATATTCTATATATATATATCTATATAAACTATAACTATAAACTAAATAAAGCTGTACATAAACTATCAAATAAAACTATAAATTAAACTGTAAACTAGACATACTGTAATACACAATGTATAGTATATCTATACAATACAACGTATAAATGTGTAACATATTATGTTAGCAGCAGTTTAGTTTAGTTTATTTAGGATCCCCATTAGTTGTTACCACGGTAACAACTACTCTTCCTGGGGTCCTCTCAAAATAACATAACACATTCAAACATAACATCAGTGTACAATCAGAATAAAACAATACTTCCATGCACATTGTACAAGCAACAACACCAAAACAAAGAATAATAATGACAGTAAAGATAGTCATTTGTCTGTCTACATGAATGCAGCTCCACAGAAGTGGAGAGGTCACAGAGGTCCCAACTCTCCCCTACTGTACCACCACACAAATGCCCTAATTTGGATAAAAAAAAAGAAAAAAAGTATATCATAAAATTCTTTCTTTCTGTAAAATCGCTGTTCTCAATTTATTTTTGAAACTTATCTTACTGGTAATATGTGTTAGATGTAATGGCAGTTTGTTCCAGTTTGACATAGCTCTATACGTTACAGTTTTCTTTAATGAATTTGTTTTGGGTAGTGGAAGCGTGAATCTTTCCATCGCTGCATGTCTGGTAGTGGTATTATAAACATGTTGATCTTTTGTATGTATCATCTGTGTATATAAACATATAGGCACTCTCAAGGTACATATATTTTTACCAAAGAGGATGATGCTACAAGCCAGTCTGTCTTCCACCCTCAACCATGACAGCCTGGCATGCATCCCTTAAGTTCCACACTGTCCCTCATTGAACAGTGAAGGGCCAGGCGGGCAGCTCTGTTCTGAGTCAGTTGGATCTCGTTAAGCTCTTGTTTTGAGGCACTAGACAAGACTGCTGGACAGTAGTCAATGTGGGATAAGACTAGGGATTATATTACTTGTACCATTGTCATTTCTGTTAAGAAATAGGCACACCTTCTAATGACTGAAATGCCTCTGCTCATTTTGGCAACCAGCTTATGTGGACAATGAAAGTGTTTTGTCAAGTGTGAGTGACACCCAATCATTTGGCCTCAGTAACCTGCTCAATCATCACTCCTTGTAAAGATATGATTAGCTTCTGGTCTATTTTTAAAGCATGCTTGGAGCCTAGTAACAGACTCTTCGTTTTTGAGATATTCAATTTGAGCTTGTTTTAAGAGACCCAATCCGTTACCAGCATCAATTCACTTTGGAGGACTTTGCTGCTAAGCTCCTCAGTCTTGTCTGCTGATGCATACATGGTAGTATCATCAGCATACATAGCCATGCATTTTTTAAGACACATATGGCAGATCATTTGTGAATATGCTGTATAGGAGAGGTCCTAAACAGCTCCCCTGTGGAATTACGCATTGTAGTGATCTAAAGCTTGACATGGTACCATTAAATAAAACACACTGTCTATTAAATAAATAACTTTTCATCCAATTGATAGCTGATGTTTTAAATCCATAAGCAGATAATTTGATATGTAGCAACTCATGATCTATTAGCTCAAAGGCTGCACTGAAGTACAATAGTACAGTATACCATTAACTTTCTGTCAATCTGTTGTAACCAGTCTGTTAGTTGTGTTAAGGCTGTAGCTACATGTTGAATAACCCTCTTTATATGCATGTTGGAATTCAGTGTTTATGCTGTTTTCTGAGAGATAGTGCTGCATCTGTTTAAATACAACACCCTCCGTGTGTGTGTAAGTCACTTAAGGTTATTTTGTGTGCATGCTCATGTGATAATTCAGTCAGTAATTCAGTAGTCTCTTTGCCCGGTGGAAGTAGCTGTTCAGTGTTCTTTTGGATGTGGACCTGAGACTGCAGTGCTATAATGCAGTACAGATCCTGCGCACAATAGAAGCCTTTCACATAATCTTTAGAACGGCCATTTTCCCTCCATTTTGGAAGAAACAAGTCGCTATGTATTGATATATGAGACAATATATAATATATAATTTGGTGGTTAATCTTGTAAACAAGAAACAAAGCGGGGCTCGCAACTCACTTTTGATGCTCCAAGGTGTTTTAATTGTGACAAAAAAAGATAGCAGATACAATAATAATAATAATAATAAATATAATTTATTTATATTAAATAATAAAATGTAATAAATAATAATAATAAAGTAATAGCATGCATTTCTAGTGTTTTTTTCCCCAGTTTCTTTTAAAGGGGCTATGTATTATAAATGTCATTTTTCAGTCTCTAGCATTGTATTAGGAGTTCGTATCAATGTGTTTTAGGGTCTAAATACCATATTGGCGGATTGCTCAGATTCAGCCCAGCCCCTTTCCTCGTCTAGTAAATCAGGTCATATTTTTTTTGAACGGCCAATACGCGTCATACGGCCGCTGGGTAGCGCACAGTGATGCGATTGGCTCTGTGGTTGGAGCTAATGCCCGCCCCCATTCTACCTAGACTGACTGTACACAGCGAAACCATTTCCTCATACTCGAGAGGGAGAGAAAGGAAGAGAGAGGGAGAGAGATAGAGAGCACTTGGGGGGGGGGGGGGACCTGCAGCGCGCCACACACACGCAAACGGGAGATTGAAAGAAAGAGAAAAAAAAACCACAAGCTGCCGGCGGACTCTCGAGAGGGAGAGAAAGGAAGAGAGAGGGAGAGAGATAGAGCACTTGGGGGGGGGGGGACCTGCAGCGTGCCACACACACGCAAACGGGAGATTAAAAAAAAAAAAAAAAAAAACACAAGCTGCCGGCGGACTGTCTTTTTTTTTCTCTCTCTCTCTCTCTCTCTCCCACCCCCTCCCTCTCTCGCTCTCTCTCTCTCTCTCTCTCTCTCTCTCTCTCTTCCCCCCCCTCCCTCCCTCCCTCTACCAGTGCAGACTGTGTGGCACTGTCACTCAAAGTGCTTATGGGCGGAGCCATGCCATAACAGCCTGATTTCTTGAGGCTGAAAAATGATGGTTTTGAGTACTTGATTAGAAATATAAAACAATACATTTTTTTGAAAAAAACCTTACAAATGTCTTCAATAGACTAACAGGAATTGTGTAAAGTTGCCCAAATAGTGCTAGGAATAGCAATACATAGCCCCTTTAACTACACATGTTGGTGGAAAGAGACAAACATTATGTGCCTTTATTATCAAGTGTTTGGCATCATCACACTGTATAGCAGCCGGTCAGGCTATAACGAAACGGCTTCATGTAGTGCTTATACTACTCAAGAAACCGTCTGCACAGCAGTCTTTAAGGCTATAAAGAAGCTGCTTTATGTAGTGTTTATACTACTCAAGTCAAGCAATTAAACATCACTCTGAAACATCACTAAACTCCGCCCCTCACTCACCCTGGCAGATTCCGAGAAACTCGTCCACGCTTTTGGACTATTGCAATGCACTCCTCATCGGGATTCCTAGCAAAAGCATTAAAAAACTGCAAACCATCCAGAATGTCGCTGCTAGGATCCTGATGAGGGTGCGCAAATATGATCACATCACCCCCACCCTCAGATCCCTTCACTGGCTCCCCGTGGAACACAGAATTGAGTACAAGGTGTCCCTCCTCACTCACCAGTGCGTACACGGTGGTGCCCCTGCCTATCTCAAGGAACTCCTCACCCCCCAGTCCTCCTCACGTTCCCTCCGCTCCGGCACAGCCTACCTCCTCAAAGCCCCCAGGACTAAGCTGCACTCCATGGGCGATCGCGCCTTCTGCTCCGCCGCACCCAGACTTTGGAATGCTCTCCCCATCCACCTGAGAGCACCACAACCCGTTGAGGTTTTTAAAAGGGGCCTAAAAACATTTCTTTTTAACAAGGCTTTTGCCTGATTTTTCTTTTACTTTTATTTTTACTTCTATTCATTTTACTATTATTTTTATTTTTTATTTTATTTTACTCTTAGGTTCTTCCATTTCACTGGTTGTTAGTCTTTTTAATTGTTTTTATTCATTTTAAATTGTTTTATTCATTTAACTTTTGTCTGTATCTCCTGTAGCACTCTGAGATTATCACGAATGTAGAGCGCGGTACAAATTGAATCCATTATTATTATTATTATTATTATTATTATTATTATTATTATTATTATTATTATTATTATTATTATTATTATTATTATTATTATTATTATTATTATTATTATTATTATTATTATAAAGGGAACCAAAGTGTTCAATGTGAAGGATATTGAGTTTGTTTACATGTACCAGTAGTACCCAGTATCCTGTAGACTAGCTAATGCCTGCTTAAATTAAAGTATTTGTTTAGATGTACCAGTATCCTGGACCCAGTAGTTCAAAAGTTTTAATCTCAATCAGATCTGATTAGATTTTGAAATCCCATTTTTTTTTCTGACAGATTTCGTCCCGCTATGTCAAAGCAATTCAGGATAGGATCACACTGATCCAAATTCAGACTTTTTCAAGATTACTAGATCCTGAATATCAGTGCTTTAATCCTACCGATCTCCATCTAGTGGATTTGAAAAATAATACAAGGAAGACAAGAGACTTCATTGCAGAGACATCTATAATGTCTAATTAAGTCCCTTCAGCCCGGCTAGGTTAAAAGATAAAGTCCCTTCACCCAGGCTAGGTTAAAAATATAAAGTCCCTTCAGCCAGGCTAGGTTAAAATCACTCGTATAATAAATTGTCTTTTCAGGGAAGACATGGCAGGTCAAAGACTTCACCAAAGATGCTCATGTCGAGGATGTAAGCATTCAATCGGAAGCGTATTGCTATGGAGTGGAATGACTGAGGTAAAGATAGAATACTTGAGATGGGAAAACCAAGCGAGGCAGAAAATTATTATGGCGTGTTCTGTATTGATCACAACCTCCTGCTATGCCTCATTACAGTAGCTCCAGTCCTTAAGTTAGTCCACATATATTTTGAAGTGGTGATGTAGGACCACAGCGCTGTTCAGAACGCAGTCACGACCCAAGAATTTCAGCCACTCTCCTCACAAAAAGTCCCAAACCATACTTTAAATTGGTAGAACAAACAACCACTCAGATTATAGCCAACCCCGGTTGATGACTGGTTGGCAGTGGTGCAGTGGTGATTTCATAAGTGGTTGCACTCATGTGTTTTAATGACGTCACACGCATAAATGTTCCCTCGTGTGTGCACAGAACAGTTTGTATAGGAAATTACTAGTTTTAGTTTAGTTTTTGTAAATATTGCCTTGAAATAGAGAAGCTGAAAAGAGTAGCAGGATGTAGCCTTCAATAAAGAAATTATATTGTCAACAGATATGGTTGAAAAATAAACAATGTTTTAAATGTAATTGTAGATACATTGTAGTTACAATTTATTTAATTGAATTAACTTAAACTAGAAAAGTAAATACAAACTAAATTAACAATGTAACTTACAATTTACAGAAGGACAGTTTCCTTCTGAAGCACAACTTAAGAAATGTCTCATCCTTCCAGTCGGGACCATTTTGTCACATAGTGAGAGGTTCCACAGCTCAAGCAACCCCCCACCAATTGGTACAGGACTTGTATTTTGGTTTTGCTCTTCTCGTTCTTTGTTATGCTATTGCGTGCGCGTGCTTCTGCTCAGAAAGGAGGTGGAACGACGTGGTACCGCGTGGCATGAGCACTGCACCCCTGCTGGTTGGAGAAAAAAAATGGCATCTGCGTTTTATTTTTTTTAAAGATTTACTTTTTTAGCGTTTATCGCTTTTTACTACTGGGCAGTCCAGTAGAGAGAGAGAGAGAGAGAGAGAGAGAGAGAGAGAGAGAGAGAGAGAGAGAGAGAGAGAGAGAGAGAGAGAGAGAGAGAGAGAGAGAGGAAGAACGGGAGACAGAGTGGGGGGAAGACATTCGGCAAATGACGCCGGGTCCGGGAGCCGAACCCGGGTCGGCCGTGCCGCGACGCAGCGCGTTACATGGTTCACCACTTGGGCGCCCGGCATCTGCGTTTTTCATTCAAATGGTTACTCCCCTTAAATAGGAGCCGACAATGAGGTTTTTGCCCCAAGTCTCGACCACAGCCGCGTGAAATCGGATTATTCTTTCCGTTTGGGTTTTAAACCAAAAGGCTATGGGTGTGCTGTGCTGTCAAATATTTGGAACCCTGCCCGGCTAAAGCGCCCGAGTCTCTCACTGATGTGACCTAATATTGCCAGGTCAAGTGATTACAGGAAGTTCTGATAACAAAATTAAAATGTTGCCACTAAAAGCTAATGTTTAAATTGTGTATATTATGTTGTAGACCATCTCACAGAAATTGAATAGGCTATGCAATTTAAATAAATATTAGCTATAGGCCTCGTTGCAACAGCCACTCCTACTGGTCGGTCGGGGCACCTGTTCAGCAGCGAGGGGATCTGAGGGAGATAGCATGAACCTCTGCACATGTTACCCTCTCCCAGTGAAACCCCTAGCTGTCAGGTGAAAACAAGCAGCTGGCGACTCCACATGTATCAGAGGAAGCATGTAGTCTACACCCTCCTCTCCAGACCAACAGTAAGGCAGCGCTACGACCAGGGGGGAATTGGCATTAATTGGGGGATGGGAGGAAAGATTAGGTCTAAAAAAAAGAAAATGGTGTCCAGAATCCCTGGAGCTGCAGCAGTTGGAGTGACACGTACCTCGACAGCATGTCCACCTGCACCACCGGTCTAGTCTGGCGCACGGTGGACTGTCCTCTTGTGTGAGAGCCAACAGATCATTACCAGCTGGTGGAGTTGATGACCCGAGAGGTTGCCTCTTCCACCTCTCTTTAAACACCCCTCCCTCCGTTCTCTCTCTCTGTCATCCGGGGGGAAATAACCCAGCAGCAAGCAGCCTTGACAGGGGCCTGCTGACTCCGCTCATAGGCAAACTGTCAGCGTCTAATGTGAGATCCAGCAGAAGAATTAGAGCAGTCTGCAATTAGGCCAATACTTTCTGTCCTGTTTACCATCGAGGTCCAGGGTGTAGAGAGCGTTTCTTTGTGTGTGTTCTAGTTTTTTTTTCATCTAGTTTACTTGTAGTAGATGCAGTAATAATTGTGGGATTATGGTAGCCTGTAGCCTATCATTTCTATCCCCACCCATCCTCCGCCTCCCCGAGAGATGTCATAGGCAGGGGTGTAAAATACTTGAGTAATGGTACTTCGTTACAATACTTAAGTACTGTTTTTGGGGATTTGTACTTTACTCAAGTATTATTAGGTTTGTATACTTGTACTTTTACTCTATTACATTTCAGAAGAAAAAAAAACATACTTTTTACTCATTACTTTTAAAATGCAGACCTACAAGTACAAATTACAAATCTCGCAGGTCCAACCATTTTAATTCCTATATTTGTTTCTCTGGCCGAACTCATGTTAACGTTATTAATCCTGCTTCCGCACTTTATTTAAAAACAGCCAATCAAATCCCCATCAATGGAAAATGAACCCGCCCATACCCATGCTGGATTGGTCCTTGTGCAAGACTAGAAAGTGGGGATCTTTGATTAAACACCATCGCGATGATCGTCATTACCGGTGTGTGCATTGGGCCTGGCTAGAATACGGAAAACAATAGGTTTCAGGCGAGCACATCCGTGACAGATGGCTTTGTAGTGCTTCACTTTGAGGGGGAGGGGATTCCTGCAGCCAGAGGCACAGAGGCACCGAGAGACCCAGTTCAAAAGGTAGGCGATACTGCCACCAGCCGGGATTCGGTCGTCATTGCAATTTTAATGTAGGCAGCGGTGCCAGCCAGGCAGACACAGGCAGGTCCACGCGAGTGTTTAGAATGGGAAAATCGAAAAAAATATCAAAACCCGAGAAATATCGGTAATTATAATTTCTGGGTACTTTTTACACCCCTGGTCATAGGCCTTACAGACAACCTGCTGCTCACAGAATGAGGCCAGGCTTCTGAGTGACACAGATGATAGTGTTGGCGGGTACCGGCTTATGAAATATGGCAGAGGTGTGGGGCTTCAGGCTGGCTTTCTGGTATGACTAACTAGGACCTCAAGTCATGGCAGGCTTGGAGTATATTTATTATAATTTCTTTCAGGCGGTCTAATCAGACATGCAGAAATATAGAGCAGAAATGCCTTTGACTGAATACCACAGGCATACTGTATAATTGAACTTGAATCACCCTCCTATCGAGTCCTTTGGTTCCGATTTAACTGAATATCGGTACTGAATATCGCAGCCATACTACTGTATAATCTGACTTGAATCATCCTCCCATCGAGCCTTTTGTGTTTGTGATTTTGTGTTCCTAGATACCACGGTATACATCCCGTCCTTCAATGGATCATCGTACCTGGAGCTGCCGTCCCTCGCCTCCGTCCTGCAGTCGTCCGCGGCCAGTGATGACCTCGCTGCCGAGGATCCCTCTGTTAATGTCTATCTGACAGTGAAAACCACGGCTGCCCAGGGCACCATCCTCTACAGTACGTACCATCTTATGAATACTCAGTATGGTAGTTAGAAGGTATGCACATTTCCTATCTAAAAAGATAGATTGTTTGTGTGCAATATGCCTGAAAATATATATTTTTCCTCAAAAATGAATAGTGAATAAATGTATGTTTATTTTCGTGTCATACCATCGAAACGGCCCATTCCACATCGGATTACATGACACACAATTACATTTAAGACTCAGTCTTCACAGTGACTCAATACATTATTATTATTATTATTATTATTATTATTATTATTATTATTATTATTATTATTATTATTATTATTATTATTATTATTATTATTATTATTATTATTATTATTATTATTATTATTATTATTATTATTATTATTATTATTATTATTATTATTATTATTATTATTATTATTATTATTATATTACATAACAGCTACTTAAATACTCTACTACTCATATATTTCGTGTAAAGGACACATTTAAAGATTTTATAAAAAAAATAATACTCTACTCATATTCTCATATTCAAAACTCTATTCCACAATCTACTCACATACCTGTCCAACATACTTCACATGCATGGTTATCATGTTATTTATTCTGCAATCACTAGGATTGGGGTGTATTTGTTGACATCCCAAACAGTACCTAACAGCTCTATTATGAACCTGATCACATCCCTCGTAGGCTTTATAACCCGTAATCCAACACAGGCTTAATAGAGCTGCACTACAGGTGCATTGTTCTGTTCCAAAACACCTCGTTGGAAACGGATAAATAATCCTTTGGCTGGAAAAGGCAATCAAATTCAGCCAGGCCAGTATAGCGCTTTGATTGTAGATGTCGATTCTGTAGCTGCTGCAGCTGCTGTCTGTGTTGCCACCCATGATGACACATTCCTTCTTCTGCTGACTGCTGTTCCTCCGCCGTAGCCGACGGGCTAATGTTAGCTGCTGGTGCTGCTTGATCGATTGATTGAACATTGTATTAACATATTGCAGAATGGGTACAATACAGTACGGCTCAATACACACAATTATTAAGGGGAAGCAGACCAGAGAAAGACTTTCGTCTTGTTTACAGATACAGCGCTCAAAACTCAAACCTCTCCTGTGCCTCTACCACTCCTCCATCACTCCACTCCAAACTGATTGTGTGACTCCTATTGTTCTGGACCGGGCCAGATTTCACACCTCCACTTCCTCCCACAGGGTGGGGAGATTTTCATCTTACATTTTTATTCGTCCCAAATGTCCCAGCCCCATCGGATTTCTTAGCTTTTTTCACTGTTTACTTATCATGCATTGCAACACTAATATATGGTCAGTACCCCAAGTCAGACTGCCCGCCCATATACAAATTATCTTCCCTCCCTGGGGAAGCACTTAAGTTAAGTACCCTCCCTTTGTTCACCCAGCCACCAGCCCCGGAAAATTAACACCTGAGTGCTAGACTTAAGTGGCACACAAGCAGCAACAAGCAGCAGACAAGCAGCAGACAAGCAGCAGACAAGCAGCATAATTGGTTTGATTTTTTAGCGCTGCGTCTGTACATCCCCTGCTTGACTGTGTTCCTCTCTAACGTTAGCTGCTGGTGCTGCTTGACTGTGTTCCTCTCTAACGTTAGCTGCTGGTGCTGCTTGACTGTGTTCCTCCTCTCTAACGTTAGCTGCTGGTGCTGCTTGACTGTGTTCCTCCTCTCTAACGTTAGCTGCTGGTGCTGCTTGACTGTGTTCCTCCTCTCTAACGTTAGCTGCTGGTGCTGCTTCACTGCGTTCCTCCTCTCTAACGTTAGCTGCTGGTGCTGCTTGACTGCGTTCCTCCTCTCTAACGTTAGCTGCTGGTGCTGCTTGACTGTGTTCCTCTCTAACGTTAGCTGCTGGTGCTGCTTGACTGCGTTCCTCCTCTCTAACGTTAGCTGCTGGTGCTGCTTGACTGTGTTCCTCCTCTCTAACGTTAGCTGCTGGTGCTGCTTGACTGTGTTCCTCCTCTCTAACGTTAGCTGCTGGTGCTGCTTGACTGTGTTCCTCTCTAACGTTAGCTGCTGGTGCTGCTTGACTGCGTTCCTCCTCTCTAACGTTAGCTGCTGGTGCTGCTTGACTGTGTTCCTCTCTAACGTTAGCTGCTGGTGCTGCTTGACTGTGTTCCTCCTCTCTAACGTTAGCTGCTGGTGCTGCTTGACTGTGTTCCTCCTCTCTAACGTTAGCTGCTGGTGCTGCTTGACTGTGTTCCTCCTCTCTAACGTTAGCTGCTGGTGCTGCTTGACTGCGTTCCTCCTCTCTAACGTTAGCTGCTGGTGCTGCTTGACTGTGTTCCTCCTCTCTAACGTTAGCTGCTGGTGCTGCTTGACTGCGTTCCTCCTCTCTAACGTTAGCTGCTGGTGCTGCTTGACTGCCCTCCTCTCTAACGTTAGCTGCTGGTGCTGCTTGACTGCCCTCCTCTCTAACGTTAGCTGCTGGTGCTGCTTGACTGTGTTCCTCTCTAACGTTAGCTGCTGGTGCTGCTTGACTGTGTTCCTCCTCTCTAACGTTAGCTGCTGGTGCTGCTTGACTGTGTTCCTCTCTAACGTTAGCTGCTGGTGCTGCTTGACTGCGTTCCTCCTCTCTAACGTTAGCTGCTGGTGCTGCTTGACTGTGTTCCTCCTCTCTAACGTTAGCTGCCGGTGCTGCTTGACTGTGTTCCTCCTCTCTAACGTTAACTGCTGGTGCTGCTTGACTGTGTTCCTCCTCTCTAACGTTAGCTGCTGGTGCTGCTTGACTGTGTTCCTCCTCTCTAACGTTAACTGCTGGTGCTGCTTGACTGTGTTCCTCCTCTCTAACGTTAACTGCTGGTGCTGCTTGACTGCCCTCCTCTCTAACCCTCATGTTGTGTTAGCATTGGCACCACTGACCGTTGTCAGCGGGTCAATGTTGACCCGGGGTCTAACTCAGTCCTGACCACTAAAAAGAAAGGAGTATCACTCAATATAGTTAATACTACATCCTAACTAACATTATATGCATTCATAACCATACAATCCCATTGTAATTTGATTTTATGGCCCCCCGAGACACATCATGTCCCTTATTTTTAAGATGAAAATGAGGTTGTTCAATCATAATATACTAAAATGTGAAACCCATAGATAATAATGTTTTCGGACTATAATAGAACAATATTAGAATATAACTTCTGAAAAAAAGTTTAGTATATTTATTATTCTATTTATTTATTTATATTTAGTATTTTTATAGTATAGTTTTACCTTGCCGGGTCAAGAATGACCCTAACAGCACAGTCGTAGCTTTTTTTCTGCAGATACCTTCAGAATTTTCTAGATGGTGAAACATAGTTTTGCTGTGCTTATGTATGTGTTGTGGAGGATATCATGAAGCCTTGTTCTAATAAAATCAACTACATGGTAGTTATTACATATTATAACCTTGAAACGGGTCGCTGGAGACCCTAACACCAAATATAAGGGTTAAAGTTAGCTGCTGGTGCTGCTTGACTGTCCTCTCTAACAATAGCTGCTCATGCAGAACACTGTGTCGCTTCTGTTGATGGGGTAGTTGTTGTTGTTGAGGACATTTGGCTGCTAGTTGAAGTGTTTTTCTGGGGGAAATGTGAAGAGAAATAATTGTCGGCAGACTCAACACATTTCTGACTGAGCCACCTGTTGAATTAACCTCCCAGCTTCACCTGGTGCTGCTGAACCGGGGAAACAGTGAACTGGCTCGCTGCTCAAAATATATATAAAAAAAGAAAAAGGTAAAATATATATTTATCACAAGGACCAGGTGGTGTGCAAGAAGAGAAAAAAAAAGGAATAAAATAAACAAAACGTGAAAATATAGCCTACTACTTCAGCCACTCGTACTGCATGAATGTACGTAGTGCTTCAATACGGTTCCCCAATCAGACGTGTCTCATTTAGAGAGATAATATCTGGGTATACACACTATATGATAGTTAACTCACAGTTTCTTGAAGTCCCACCCATTCCTCAGTGTAAGAGAGAGAGAGACTCTGGATGTGATTCAGCCGACCGCACATACAAGCCGCTATAGCACTCATCTCCGCCCCTCCTCCGTGGTAGAGCCCGGCTCCACCTCCATCAATCCGAGGCCCGCGGCCCCCTAGGCTCAGGGCTGGATTAACGACCGGGCCGTTTGGGCGGCGGCCCGTGGGCCTCTAGTGACGAGGGGCCTCCAAATATTTTTTATTTGCTTTCACGACTAACAATGCAGGCTTACCTGTAGCCTATGCCTGATATGTGGTGCGAAATTTGCGAACAACGATTACTGTCATTTTGATTACTGTAGTTTGCCTGGTATGTAGCCTTGGTTAGTGGCTGCCCCACTAATGTTTTACATATAAAAACGCCACTGTGCGTGCGTGCACGTGTATGTGTGTGTGGGGGCCTCCACAAGAGTCTGGCCCAGAGGCCTCTGAATTCTTAATCTGGCCTTGCCTAGGCTTCATCCTCTACCGCCACGACCGGAGTCGCACCTCATCCCCTCGGCCAGCAGGCGCTCCGCTCACTCCTTCAGCGCTTCGCCTTCCACCGGATCAAATGTCGGCTTCTTCGCTTTATATCCGCATTCGAGTTACAACAAGTCTATATCATTCTGAATCAATTTGGCCATTTTCTCCATTTCGGTTTTCATTTTTCCAGTGTATTGTCCCTTGGCTCAATCAATTTCAAAATCAATCTTGCCAGCTAGTTTATCCTCTGGTGTATTTCCTTGATCTTGCCATCTAGCGATTTCTCAACTATCATTTCGGTTGATTTTCTTCAGTTCTTGAATTACAGCTGCCATGCCTTCACTTATTCTTCTGATGTCCTGCTTCTGGTAGCCATGCTCGTAAAGTCACACAAGGAACCTGGGCCTAGTCCACCAGATATTCTATATTAGAATATAGAATTTATAATGTCCTTTTGAATGGCCTGACAGGCGGTTTAGATTAGAACAAGATTGTAAATGACTAATCTCTCGTCGGTCTAAAATTATGTATATATTAGGGATGTCCGATACTGTGCTCATGTACTTGTAAAACTACTTTGATACTACTACTCAGTAAAACTACTCTGATACTACTACTCAGTAAAACGACTCTGATACTACTACTCCGTAAAACTACTCTGATACTACTAACGTTACATGTGACATGTTTGTTCCGGAAAACCAGCAACAGCATCATGTTGTATTATTTAATTTGTTACAGTCAGAAAGTGAAGAACATGTCATTGTTAGAACTGTAGGCCTACTGGTATTATTAAGTACTCATATCAGTACACTGTACCAGCAAATACCCAAATGTAAGTATTTGCACTTGTACTTGGTCTATATATATATATATATATATATATATATATATATATATATATATATATATATACACTAGTAACTTTCAGAAGAACGTATGCAGAAGTTTGAGCAGCCAGTCATGTGCCTTCTCCACCACTTCCACCACCTCTACCACCTCCAGTCGTTATGGGGATTAAAACTACACCTGTCATAGTGAGTCATGCATTCAAGTCTAATGAAAGCTCACACAGAGACAGGGATGAAAAGGTCACATTCCTGCCACGCTTTTATATACAGTCAGTTTCAGATTTGATTCTGGAACAGTAAGGCACAGAGTGGTGCATTGTGTTGGCAGCATTTACTCAGAAACGTTATTGGAAGATGTGTCCTCAATTCTCCCTTGTAACGTATTTATTGCAGGCTGCTTTTATTCTTTGGGACGTACTCTCAGGGTATTTACTGTTGATGTGTTGTCAGTTTTAGCTACTTGATATGCTGCTGATGCAAGACGTTGAGCTCATTCTACTGTTGAACTCATTGCAAGTCGCTCTGCACAAGTTCATCTGCTACAATTTCAATATAAATTAATACATATTCATACATGGTGTAAATCTTAACCGCTGAGCTTTTGAACATGTGCCTTTTGATCATATCATTCCTACTGATTTGTCCGTTTGAGAAAAGCAGGAGTTTGGTGTTTCTTTTTATTTATTTTTTTAATAAAGTTTTTGGTAGATTTGTATTTGTTTGTTCTACCGGGCAGTCCGGTGGAGAGAGAGAGAGAGAGGAAGAGCGGGAGACAGAGTGGGGGGAGGACATTCGGCAAAGGACGCCGGGTCCGGGAGTCGAACCCGGGTCGGCCGCTTCGCGACGCAGCACGATACATGGTGTGCTACTAGAGCGCCCCAGGAGTTTGGTATTTCAACCAAATGTCCATAAGGGTAAAAATATATAAAAATGTCAAGTGATTATAAGATTACATGGAATATACTAATGGACAGGTGCTGCTAAAATATTCAATGTCAGAAGTCTCATCTAACAAAACTATAGCCCTTGGTCAAATATATTATTCCATAGTTACACATACCTGTGAGGATTTGGTGTTGGTGTGGACCCAATAGCAATCACAGGACGAGGGTAGAGAGACAGGCAGGACACAACGGGATGTAGTTGACAAAAGGCTTTACATGTTCTTTCACAAGGCTCAAACTACAAATCAAAACAAGAATAGTACCTCAGCAAATGCTGGCAGAGAATATATGAAAACCCGAAACGACAGGGTACAGGAAACGTGGAATCACAACCACAACATTGATAATGATAACAATGATGTGACAAGATAACGGACCGACAGGGGAGTGACAGGGAAGGACAGAATATATAGGGAGACTAATCACTAACAAGACACACCTGGAACAAACACACAAGCTGACATTAACAGTGACACCAATATATAACATGACAGGACTAAATAACAATATATACAAATACAAACGACAACACACTATGGAGAATACACATATGGATTGCGACTAACAGAGGCAGTAGGGGGAGTAGGGAGAGTAGCGGGAGTAGCGGGAACACTCCACTAGAGGGGGG
The DNA here is from genome assembly GCF_963971535.1 of Notolepis coatsorum. NCBI lineage: Eukaryota > Metazoa > Chordata > Actinopteri > Aulopiformes > Paralepididae > Notolepis > Notolepis coatsorum. Next base: position 141,608,601 of record NC_140173.1, read on the forward strand.
TGTAGGGCAGGCTTTCTGAGGTGGAGGGGGAGTGTGGCCAGGCTGGGCAGCTGGAGGGGGAATGGGACCAGCCTGGGCAAACGGATCCTGACAATACCTCTAATAAAAGCTAATTAAAGATTAAGATGAACTGGGCTTGAAGAAGTCTTTCTGCAATGTAGTCATCCAGCCACACACACACACACATGCGATGGGTGACACAAAGGAACACACACATTTTTTGGGTCACCGATTAAATCCCCCCCCCCCAAAGGCAGCTGGGGACCAATCCAAGTGATCCTGTCCGTCTTCGTCAGGGACACGACAGTGTTAGCGATCTGTTCTGCATGTTTTTCCATTGGGTTTATCTCTTTTTCTGGAGGGGAAACCCTTGCGAGCACGGGGAGAATATGCAAACTCCACACAGAAAAAGGCCCGGGAGATAACCCACCTGGGGTACCTGGCAACCCGGAAACCTGGTCCCCACGCGGAAATCGAACCCAGGACCTTCTTGCTGTAAGGAGACAGTGTTAAATCGGTTCGGATCCTTTGAATGACACAAATATGTAAACACTGAACTCGACGTTAGAAAGTGGTGACGTGGAATCACTGCGCCCAGACAGCAGTGGTTCGGCAAAAATAAATTCCGAGTATATCTGCTTAGAAAACGGAAATGTCTAATACAATTATTTTTTATTTCTCCACGTGGTAAATACACATGTTTACAGGAACGTTTTGGAGTTGTATTTTGATTGTATTTGGAGTGACTGTAGGGAACTCGGGTAAAGGACTGCCCCACTTCCAGTGATGAAGCTAAGCTAGGCTAACGGTCCAGGCGTTCCCTAAGCCTAATAATGCATGCAGAGAGACAAAAAAGGTATGTATCGTCAGGGAAGATGTTAAATAAGCTAATTTCCCAAAATGTTGGAGTGTGGGTCAGTCACATATCTTCAGTAGATTTAGGAAAGTTATTCATTATTCTACCAATAAACAGTAGATAAGAAAATATTCTAATAAAAACAGCAGCAACGTTATACTATCGGGATCAATATTCAATACATTTCATTTTGGAAAAGCAATTTTATTTATATTTCACTAATTCACTGTCAATTCAGTTTAATGGACAGTAACTTAGTAATAAATCCAATTAATAAAACTGTTCTTGTTGTGGGTGGGTTTTTGTTTACCTGCATGGTTCAAGGAGGGTCTCCAGCTTCTGTATTTTGGTGGTCTACAGTCCACGGCAATCCAGCGAGCCAGTGTGTTTGTTACTTCGTTAGACGTTGTCTGACTCATCTTGGCTCTGAACCGTGCCATCTGGTCTAGTGCGGGTTGGCGACCCTGCTTGCTCGTACTAGGGCTAACGTTAGCCTAACCAGCATTACTGTAGCTCTAGCATCCACGTTAGCTGCAACATGCTTAGCATTGAGGTGATACCGTAGGCTTGAAATGCTCTGGTGATATGCAAAGTCTTTGCAAACACAACCGTTCTTGTATCAAAACTTAAATTTTGTATTTTTTTTATATCTAAATCTTCTATTCAACGGGCCAAGCAACGCAGTCTAAAACATTCCCAAGTAGCCTACAACTGTCTGATTTCACCCAATGCACGCTGTGCAACTGTATGGTATGCATGGACCTTGTCCACTGAGAAACTCGTGCTAGTGTATGGCAACCGTTGAGTCTGCAAAGCCCAATATTGCCTAGAGAAGTGCTATATAAATGCAATAATTAATGAATTATGAAAGTGCTTCACCACAATGCATGTGTGTGATTGTCACAGTGGTTCTTGACTTTTGAAACAATGTGGGTAGTGATTGGTTCAATATGTTTGCAGCAGCATATAAAGGAATACACCCTTTGTTTGCTCTGGAAGGTCATTTCTTTTACATCTGCATTTAGAATGAGCATTTTCCATCTGGGGCAGAATAGCAGTACAAGGTCTTTAGTTTCTTTCAGCAGTGTATTTGTCCTGAGTCAGGAGCTATATGCACTCTCTTCAAAGAAGATACCTTTACAATTGGTCCAATTTATGCACAAAACAAACAAACCCGTTGTGCTCTGAAGGCAATGAGCCCTCCCCACCACACTCAAACAAACCTTTCTCTCTGATTTCTCTTTGCTCTTGTGTTTTGTTCCCATATACCATGAATATAAGAATGCAAACAACAGTCAGTTTTCACTAATGCCACATTCTCTCATTCACCAGCATGGTGTAATATGGTACATGGCAAGCCTACCCGTCATGTCCTCAGCAAATATCTTAGTAACATCAATATTGTGCTGTCAGAACAGTCTTATGTTTGCAGGTTAAAGGTGCTATAGATATAGAACGTTCAGCCACTAGATGTCGCACTAGAGCACCAATCCAATCCAATCCAACTTTACTTGTATAGCACATTTAAAAACAACATGGTTGACCAAAGTGCTTCACAGTAAAAACCATAATATAGTAAAAAAAAAACTCGTTCCACAGTTTGGGGGCTGCAACCGCAAATGCACGGTCCCCCCTGTTTTTTTAGCCTGGATTTAGGGACAACCAGAAGGGACTGGTCAGCAGACCTCAGAGACCGCGATGGGGTGTAGGGGTGCAGTATCTCTGTGAGGTAGGGTGGGGCCAGACCATTCATTGCTTTATAGGCAAACAGCAGGATCTTAAAATTGACCCTAAACTGCACAGGCAGTGAAGGGAGGCGAGGACACTACAGGAGTGATGTGCTCCCGTTTGCGTGTCCCTGTCAACAGCCGAGGAGCAGCGTTTTGGACCAGCTGAAGATGTGACAGCGAGGCCTGGCCAACGCCAACATAGAACGCATTACAGTAGTCCAGCCGTGTTGTCACAAATGCATACTGTACATGACTCTCTCAAAGTCTTTAAAGGAGAGAAGAGGCTTGACCTTGGATAGTTTCAGCTGGAAGAAGCTGGACATAGCCTCAGAATTAATTAGTTTATCCATTTAAAAATCATTGTCTATTTTGACCCCCAGGTTGGTGACTATGGGTTTGACACATGAGTCAAGGGCACCCATGTCTGGAGGTGCGATACCAGGCCTGCTAGGTCCAAACATAATTACCTCAGTTTTTTTGTCATAAAAATTTTAAAAGTTCAGAGCCAGCCAAACTTTAATGTCACTGAGACAGTCTAACAGGGGTTTTACGGTGTTGGGGTTGTCGCGCTTTAAAGTCAGGTATAGTTGTAGGTTGTGTGCATAAAATGGAATGAGATGCCATGGTTCATTTTACAAATTAGGTGCATTCCACGTGGGGAAATGGGAAGTAGGAAGGGGATACATGCAACATGTAAACAACAACATTAATTTGGGATTTATAATGTTCACTATTTGGCGGCTGGCCAGAAATCACTTTCTCACTATGCTAGTCTACTATAGTGTAGGCGAGGAAGGAGAGAATCCTAATCTGAAGACTTTTTGTTTTTTTTTGCTTTAAAAGTGAAATACAAATACTTGTGACGATTCAGGTGAGATGCCGCAAAGAGTATAGGGGTTCCCCGACTTTCCTGGCCAAGTTCCCAATCAGATCTCAGACATCAAGGACACCTAATTGGATGATATCAATAATAATAATAATAATAATAATAATAATAATAATAATAATAATAATAATAATAATAATAATAATAATAATAATAATAATAATAATAATAATAATAATAATAATAATAATAATAATAATAATAATAATAATAATAATAATAATAATAATAATAATAATAATAATAATAATAATAATTTAGGACCTGCTCAGAGGTCATCAATCGGCACGCATGCGATGCATGCATGCGATTAGTCTCTGTGATTAACCCATCCCATCGTCCTTCCCCCCCAAGGGCAGCCGGGAGCCGCGCCAGGGGACCAATCCAAGTGCTCCTGTCCGTCTTCGTCAAGGACGCCACAGCGTTAGCGATCTATTGTTGTGCATGTTTTTCCATTGGGTTTATCTTATCGGGGGGGAAACCCTTGCGAGCACGGGGAGAACATGCAAACTCCACACAGAAAGGCCTGGGAGACACCCCACCTGAGTACCTGGCAACATGGAAACCTGGTCCCCAAGCGGGAATCGAACCCTGGACCTTCTTGCTGTGAGGCGACAGTGTTTGACCACTACACCATCGTGCCCGGCCTGTCCCTGAGCGTTTCAGCCATTGTGTAGTGTATGTGCCTGGTGCCAGTGTATGGCAGCCATTGAGCCTGCTTAGCCCAATGATCGGTGCTACACAGTGGTGGTGAAAGAGGCAATTACTACCCTGCAGTGTAAAGTGCTTTGAGTGTCTATACAATTGCTATATAAATGCAATGATTATTCATTCATTCGTCCCTTTAAGAGACCAGTGAGTCATAGCTGTAGAAGTAGAATTGGATGTGGCAATTCATCGAGTGTGCCCTAATGGTTTACAAACAGAGACCTCCCAGTGGCATTGTTGACATTTAGACCATTTATAAATGTACCCTATTCAATAGGCTATAGTGCATTCATAGCATTCCATTTCATATCCATTGTTAAGATATACCTATAGTATATTTGCTCTCGCTTGAAGTTGAATTGTGTGAAAGCTGCGACTGTTTGCCTCCTGTTCACCTCTTTCAATTGATGTTGTATGCATTCACGCTGCCTCTAAATTCAATTTGATTAATTATATTAAAATGTCACGTTGTATTTGAACATACAGCTGCTCCGGCAGTCATGCCTCACCAAATTCAGATCAAACTGTAAAACTAGGCGTTGCAGATCGAATTATGAATTATGATCCAGCAATTGCATATCCTATTTCTTGTCTAAACTATTGTTAGAAACATATTTTACTAAACTGTTGACGTGCAAAAATAACAATTGAGGTGGAACAAGATGTTGTGGTATTTTAAAATAAAATAAAAAATAGGTTGCTGCTGCCAGTGAACAAAGACGAACATGGGATGATGATATATATGTATATTGTCAACGGTCAATCAACGGTCTGCAGTATCGAATTGCAACACAGATAGTAGCAAAGGTGCCTATACCCCAGAGCAGTACGTGAACATAGTCAGCATAGATAGAAGTAGAGATAGTTGGAAGATGACAGTTATGAGATGTGATGTGAAGAAGTGAATGAGATTGCTGCTTGATATAAAGCTATACGCTATACGTCGTCTTGTACTCCCGCACCCTGTCATTTTGAATGGCAGGAACGTCAATCAATCAATCAATCAATCAATCATACAATCAATCAATCAATCAATCAATCAATCAATCAGTCTCAACCACATGCATACCAGCGCCTCTCTGTTCAGTGTTGATCTCAAGGGACCACCGTTTGTCAAAGTGGTTTGTGACGTTCGTCGTAGATTCACATCGGACTCGTAGATCAGGCTCTTGGGGAAAGAGTGATACTCAGGACGTGACGTTTGTCTCCCTCTCGTTCCTCCACCTGCTTTCAATATCCTTCGGCTGAATTTGCGATTAGGTGGTGAATTTTGGATGCATGAAGGGTGCTGGCATGAAGCTAACGTAGAAAACGTAGCCCTAAATTTAAAGCCGCAATCTGGATTAAAAAAATAATACCATCTAAACGTTTGGTACATTGTATACGTTTGTTTAACATTGATGATAACGTTCTAACTTTTGCTCAAAATGCAGTGCTGCTCATGGACATTCTCCATGTAAATACGCTTCTTTTAGCTACAACTTCAAAAGCCATGTGAAACTCATGTTTAGAGAGCCGAGTCCTGTCAGCCCTGTCAAAATGTTAAAGCTGTCTCGCTGTGATTAGTCGTGATTAACACATTCAGAACGCGTGCATTACTCATCTGCCAATGCTTTGTCCTGAAATAGCAGTGTCATAACGCATTCATAACACGTCTATAAGTCAGTAATATAGTCTAATATAGTTGCTTGTTCGCAACCCCTCAACATGGTCAACAGACAAGACCAAAGAATGATTTTTCTTTTCCCCTTTTCAGATAATCTCACTTTAATTAATAAATGGTAAATGGTGCATTTATATAGCGCTTTTATCCAAAGCACTTTACAATTTTTGTTTCTCACATTCACCCATTCACTCACACATTCACACACCAATCAAATCAAATCAAATACAATTTATTTGTAAGTGTGACGGATCATATTGGTCTGCGTTGTGTTGTTGTTAAATGTTAATGTCCCGAGGGGGAGTCGAATCGTTTGGCTTAATAGGTATATATAATTGGGTGTCATCAGCGTAAAAATGAAAGTTTATGCCAAATTTGCGTATGATATTGCAGAGGGGTAGCATGTAAATCGAAAATAGCAAAGGGCCCAGAACAGAGCCTTGAGGGACACAGCATTGCACTGGGAGGGTCTCAGATGTTAAATCATTATAGACCACGCAGTGTGTTCTATCAGTTAAATAAGATTTAAACCAAGCAAGTGCGTGACCCCGAATGCCAACATGATTCTCGAGCCGACCTATAGAAGAATCAAATGATCGATAGTGTCAAAGGCTGCACTGAGATAAAGCAATAAGAGCACAGAAGTTAGGTTTGAGTTGAGAGAGAGCAGTAAAGTCATTTGTAACTTTGGTAACCGCCGTTTCGGTGGAGTGTAAGGCTCTAAAGCCAGATTGAAAAGATGAATTAAGATTATTGTTTGATAGAATGTCAGAAAGTTGCATTGCGACAATCTGTTCTAATATTTTGTAAAGGAACGGAAGATTGGAGATGGGTCTGTAGTTTTTCAAGATTAGAGGGTCGAGGTACAGTTTTTTAAGTAGTGGTTTAATGACGGCTGTTTTAAAGGCCAGGGGCACCATGCCAGTAGACAAGGAGGTGTTGAAGATATTGAGTAGGGCAGGGCCTAGAGTTGGGAAGAGTTTTTTGATGAGAGTTGCTGGAAGAGGGTCAAACAGACAGGTTGAGGGTTTAGCCGCACCAACCAATTTAGAGAGGGCGGTGAGCACTGGTGGAGGCAACCATGCTTGATTGATTGATTGATTGATTGATTGAAAATTGTATTAACAAATTGCAGAATGGGTACAGTACAGTACAGCTCAATACATACAATTGTTAAGGGGACGCAGACCAGAGAAAGACTTTCGTCTTGCAAGGTGCCAACCTGCACATCAGGAGCAATTAGGGGTTAAGTGTCTTGCTCAAGGACACGTCAACGGTGTTTAAACATTACCAATGAGCTTCAGTCAATCAACTAGAGAATGAAAATAATGTCCCCCATTTTTGTTTTGTAATTTTGGTGCGCTGGGGCTACCCGGTTACATCTGGATCACGGATTGGGCCTTTTAAGATTGGCAAATGAATCGCCAGCATTTACAGGTGAACATCAACAGTCGTACAGTAGACCACGCATGCAACAGTGAACATCGTTGCTTGTGTATCTTTTACATAGCTTGCGACTGCATCGGTATCTCGCTTTGTCCTTCCTAATTGCATTGATAATGGTGAAAAGCAGAACCCAGACGCCGCGGGACGCAGCGATAAAGAGAGAGAGATGAACTCACACGGCGTGTGGAGCGTGGCGTGGCCTTTCATGTTGCAGCCCAGGCGCGCGGAGTGCCGTCTTTTTCCACATCAGAGGACGAGGAACTGGGAAGAAAAAACTCCAGAGATCAAACAGACAAAGTTAATCAGAAGAGCAGCTAAAAGAGTGCGAGTGGTGATACAGTAGATGCGGTAGATACAGTAGACACATTACAGTAGATACAGTAGAAACAGTAGATACAGTAGACACGGTACACAGTAGATACAGTACAGTAGATACAGTAGACACATTAGACACAGTAGATACAGTAGACAGTAGATACAGTAGACACAGTAGATACAGTAGATACAGTAGACAGTAGATACAGTAGACACAGTAGATACAGTAGATACAGTAGACAGTAGATACAGTAGACACAGTAGATACAGTAGATACAGTAGACAGTAGATACAGTCGATGCATTAGACACATTAGACACAGTACAGCAGACACAGTAGACACAGTAGACCCAGTACAGTAGATACAGTACAGTAGATACAGTAGACACAGTACAGTAGATACGGTAGACACAGTAGATGCATTATACACATTAGATACAGTACAGTATATACAGTAGACACAGTAGAGTAGATACAGTCGATGCATTCGACACAGTAGACACAGTACAGTAGATACAGTATATACAGTTAATTAGATACATTAGATATAGTACAGTAGACACAGTAGATACAGTATACACAGTAGATGCATTAGACACAGTAGATACAGTACAGTAGATACAGTAGATGCAGTACAGTCGATACAGTAGATACAGTACAGTAGATACAGTAGATACTGTAAATTGTACCTAAATTGTACCTCATCCCATTTCTGCTTTGCACTAGATAGTACTGTACATTAGTACACTGCATAGTATTGTATATTATATGGTAACTCAGAACATTGTACATATGTCTATACCGAACACTGTGACCTCATTTTCTTATTCTAAATTACATGCTATACTATGTTATTTGATACTATCTTGTCTAGCACAGTCTCTGGAGCGTAACAGTAAGAAGCATTTTGTATGAAAGTATTCTGTACTTCTGTATGACAACTATTAAAGAAACTTGAAACTTGAACTTGAAACTACAGTAGATACAGTACAGTAGATGCAGTGCAGTAGATACAGTAGATCCAGTACAGTAGATACAGTAGATGCAGTACACAGTAGATACAGTACAGTAGATATAGTGCAGTAGATACAGTAGATACAGTACAGTCTATACAGTAGATGCAGTACACAGTAGATACAGTACATTATATACAGTAGATACAGTGCAGTAGATACAGTAGATACAGTACAGTAGATACAGTAGATACAGTACAGTCTATACAGTAGATGCAGTACACAGTAGATACAGTACATTATATACAGTAGATACAGTGCAGTAGATACAGTAGATACAGTACAGTAGATACAGTAGATGCAGTACAGTAGATGCAGTGCAGTAGATACAGTAGATACAGTACAGTAGATACAGTAGACACCAGCCATGTGCCGCCCGCCCGCCAGACCCGCTCCTCCCGGTGGACTCTAGCCGTCAAGCTGAGGAAGAGAAACCGAGAGGGAGGAGAAGAGAGGAGTAAGGGGGGGGGGGGGGGGGGAGAACAGGTGACAGGCACTGACAAAAAGGAGGAATGCTCCGTTAGGCTCGGCGCGAGTGTAACAGGACCACAGGGACGGTCGTCCAGAGCCCATTCCCTCCCTGGGTGGTGGGGGGGGGGGGGGGGGGGCACGACGCTATAGGCATCTGTCGTAAAAGGGATCGTCTCGTTGTTTTCCCCTGAACGAGTCCGCGGCGATAACGGCGAACAATAGCTCTGAAATGAGACAACGGATCGCCGACGTCTCAGCCGGTTGATTCCATGTGATGGTTATAGCCGTCCTCCTCCTCTCTGTTGTGTTGTGGTTTTCGAAAAGGGCACTGAGGCACTGAGGCACCGGGCACAGTGGTTTACTGTGTAGAGAGACCGTGACGTGACAGGCTGGAGACCCGGAGAGATTCATTCGCACCTTTTCTTGATTAATGGACTGTGTGGTCCTCCCTATCCATAATATAATAGCTGCAATGCAAATGCTTAGAATCTTACAATGTAATTTCTCTCTTCTTTTTTTACAGTAATATATTCCACATTACAGAAGTGGATACAGTGTGTCTACAATGGTTAAAAAAAAGCCAAGGTTTGTTTCATTGCAGACACAATGAAATGCAATTACCGGTAATGCTCATGAGATATTACATTTTCCGCAGGAGGAGCTGAAAATCAAGTCGTTTACGTTGTTTGAATATGTAATGTATATTTGTAATACGTACACACGGTGGTACATACGCACACGTACAGCGTGGTGTGACGACGTACAGCTCGAGCGACGCGACTGAAAGAAAGATCCTGGGGGCAGATCGGGTGGGCGGTAAATTCCGCGTTCATGTTTCAAAAGGTCTGTACGGCGTAGAGCCTGGTTGTCGGGAAGACAGGCGGGAAGATGATGCTCAATTTGTAAAAACCTGTAGTCTGTGGTCTTATTGTGAGGATGTGCTCTCATTCCAGGGCTACGTCTTAAACGTCTTACGTCTTCTCACCTCGGTGCTGTTGTCTCTTCGGTTGTATCCTCACGGGACAACCTCTGGCTCTTGTTCCATCCCGCCTACATTCACAGTCGCCCTCGCAGAGGTACAGGGGTCAGATGTGTCCTCCCCCGAGACTGCCCACTGTCCACTCCAGAGGAACATAGACACATAATGTAGATGCTTCAGGTCAGGCCAGACACGGAAGCCAGGAGGCCGGAGGGAGTGTGTCAGGAATAGGATTGGGGTGGGGGTGTAGGACACACACACAGACACACAAACAAAAAGGGGATTATACAATGGCATGCAAATTTCTCGATTCTGATTGGCTGAAACAGTCAAGTTAGACGTGGTTATTTCTCATAACCCACGCTCGTGATCCCAGAACCCGCCCACAACCGAATTACAATCACTCCACCAGTTCGACCTTTTAGGAAAAACCAAGATGGCGGACAATAATCTTGACGAATGGATGTGTTGAAAGCGTTATAACGACTCATTCAAAAACGATTCTGTCACGTGGAATGTGTTAGTTTCTTACACAATGTTGGATTATGTAATTGGTGGGCCATGAGTCATTGTGGAACAAAATAAAAGTCGCACAAAGTCTGTTGTTAGATGCCATTCGTCAAAAGGACACTCATTTCACTGTTAATAAAATGTCCAATCAATCAATCAAACCAATAACAACCGCTCACTTCACTGTTAGACGGCATGCTTTGAACCAACCTATTCAAAATATAAATCGAGGGAGATTATGTCTGTCACTGGCCATAGATGTGAGTCTTCCCTGCAATCCTATTGGACCCCAAATTTTGAAGACTGGCGAAATTATAGCCATGTTCTCGCAGGCTCATCTGCGCAAAAGCGCATTGCAGAAGGTGCAGAAGGTTCTGAGAATTCTGTTCCAGCTAAGAGGCAAAATAACGACCCAGATACTCTTTTCACAAACTTGCACTATAACCGGGAATGTTACCATCAATGTAAATAAACCATAATCACCCTACAAAAACAGTACTGTATTTGTAAATCTGGTACGTCATAAATGTCTAGATGTAGCAGTACTGTCTATCTGTATGTCATGTATGTCATATATGTTATGATGAATTGAAAATGGGGGACCCTGATGTAAACAAGACGAAAGTATTTCTCTGGTCTGCATCCCCTTAACAATTGTGTGTATTGAGCTGTACTGCATTGTACCCATTCTGCAATCTGGTAATAACATTTTCAATCAATCAATCAATCATTCCAATAACAACCGCTAACTTCATAATTCATCTGTATCGCAACCGAATTTCATCGAGGCAGGTAGCATTATGTCGGGAAAAATGAAATGAAATAAACAAATGTGAATTAAAGAAGTTAAAACGAAGTTTAGCCTATTAAATTGTTTTAAAAGCCTATAGTCAATGAAGTATTTTAACGTGACTGGCGAGGACTGCGACGAGGGGGAATTGAATTGCAACCGTGTACAAGCAAAACTTTGACTGTAAACGGCCTCTAACCTGACTGCATAAACGCAACGTCCATTATGCTTCAATTAATGTGTGTTTATAGCAATAAGGTTGGATGAATTCAGCAATTGTATAAAGATGTAAGCACTGTCTATCTGTAACACAATTTTCAATCAATCCCATGACACACGCTCACTTTAGATGGAACGCCTTGAAACAGCGCTGCTTCTACACACGAAGGCAACGTCTCTTATTTTTTTTTGGAACTACTTTTTCTGCTGATGGTTTTGTCAATAAATCTTCAATTAATGTGTGTTTATTGTATAGCAATACGGTTGGATGAATGCGCCAGTTGTATAAAAGCCATTACACCACGCGCAGTCTAATTCTCATAACGCACTCCTGCGCGTGATATAATGCTATAATCTTAATGTTACCCCAGAGGGGTAACCCCTGGAATCGCTGAGAGATGAGATGAGGGTGGGGGGAAACACAAGCAACCACCACTGCCTAGCCGTTGAAAACAACAAAGAAACCAACAGCACTAGAGACAGATAAAACGTAAGGTTATCCTATAACCCTAGTTATATGAATACTGGCTGAGCGTCTCGCTCTGCCTTCTGAGATACAACACTATCTCCAGCACCTAGTGTGCTCTGGGAAACAAAACAAATGCACCCACGCCACTCCCATGCGTCCCCTATATTACGCCGGAAGTGGTCACGCCTCACCCTTCCCAGTTCGATTTCCATAAGCGGAAAACATCCAAGGGACCTCAGGCCGCTAAAGAGCGAGACGCTCAGCCAGTATTCATATAACTAGGGTTATAGGATAACCTTACGTTATATATCATCTGGCTTCGCGTCTCGCCTTCTGAGATAAAGGGCAGAGCGGACGCGTGGCCCAGACAAATGCACCCCCTGAGGGCCCGTAAGCCCCAGCCAGGGAGGAGGGGAGTCCCGTCCACCCGCCAGTCCTAACGAAGGGGGGTAGGCAGTCAACTCCACCAAAGTGCACAAAAAGGGGAACCAGGCACCCCCGAACGCACAGCGCAAGCGGGATCACGTGTGACACAGCACTCCGCGGTCCACACCCACACACCCCTGCTAGCCCACCTGATGGCGGGATGCAGGAGAGGTCCCGGACCTCAGGACCGCCTTGGAGACAGAACCCCCAGTCATGTCCATGAGGTAAAACCTAACGAAAGGACTCAGAGAGGACCAGGAGGCCGCAGCACAGATGTCCTCCACCGAGGCCCCCCCTAACAGGGCAGCAGAGGCCGCCACTCCACGAGTGGAGTGTGCCCTGACGCCCCCGGGGGGAACCTGTCCAGCCAACGTGTAGCAAAGGGCAATGCCCTCGCACAACCAATGTGACAGGCGCTGCTTGGACAGCGCCTCACCTGCGTTTTGGGCCACCGTAACAAACAAATAGTTGATCGGAAGCCCTGAGACCCTGCGTGCAACTAAGGTAAACGCCCAGTGCACGGACAGGACACGACAGGTGAAGGCTTGACTCCAACCCACTAGCGTGAGGAGGAGGATGAAACGCCTGAATCACAATATCCCAGGAGCAACAAGAGCTCCGGATAGTCTTTGGCACAAAGGCCGGATCAGGCCACAGAGTCGCCTGCTATCGGCCCGAATAGACAGGTACTCCGACCGCACCGAGAGAGCACATGGCTCACCCACGCATTTAGCGGAGGTGATGGCCCAAAAAAGGAACGCGGTCGTAAGACAGACGATCCAATGGCGCCTGCTCAAGAGGCTCAAACGGGGCCCCCAACAGCCTTTCCAGAACAGTTGGAGGTCCCGACTCGGAGGCAGAAAACGTTCCACAGGCTTGAGACGCCGTGCGCCAAGCAAGAACGTTGCACGAGAGGGTGGCTGAACAATGTTCTGCCCCCCACTCTCGACCATACGCCACTTCCCTGCGTAAGCCGCGGTAGTGGACGGAGCGAGCGCATTCCGGATGGCGTTAACCACAGAAGAGTTAAGACGCATCCCCACCAGATTCACCCTTTCAGCAGCCAAGCCTAGAGGCTGTCCCAGAACAGGAGGCAGAACAGAGTTCCGCGCGCCTGAGAGAGGGCCAGCGGTGACCATGGAACAGGCCACGGTGGGGCCACCAAGAACTGAATCAGGGCCAGGAACCACACAGCCAAGCCCCGGCCCGGAGCGACCAGGATCAAAGTCCTGCGCTCCTGACTTACCCGCCCCAACAGCTGAGCTATCAGGTGTATGGGGGGAACGCGTACATAATCCCGGGCGGCCACGGATACATCGAGAAGGCATCCACCCCCAGAGAGGGGTTGTCCTTCCGACTGACCGAGAACCACAAGGGGCACTGGTGGGACTGTCTGCCCGCAAACAGGTCCACCGTGGCCTCCCCGAATCGGTCCCAGACCTATCTGACTATGTCTGGACGTAGTCCCCACTCGTCGGGGTGAGGACCGCCCTGCGACATCACATCTGCACCCACATTCTCCCTGCCGGGGATGTGGAGAGCCCTCAGGCTGCGCAGATTGAGAGACGCCCATAGCCAGAGCTCGACCGCCTCCCGGTGCAGACGGGGGGAGCGTACTCCTCCCTGTCTGTCGATATACGACGCTGACGTCGTGTTGTCCGTCCTGATCAAAACATGCTTGCCCACCACAAGGTGGCTGAGCCCTTTGAGGACCAGAAGGACTGCCTTCAATTCCAACACATTGAATGTAGTGCAGACCGGGCAGAATGGTCCTGCCAGCTGCCCCCTACTGCGTTGGCCCGACACGTCCCCCCCATCCCGCGAGGGAGGCGTCGGTGAAGACCGTGACGTGTGACAGCCTGCTGCCCATGGGGACCCTAGGCCCTCCCCAGAGGGTGAGGTCCCCCAGTACTGACATGGGAACCTTCAGCTGCTTCCACTTGTCTCTCACCGGGTCTATTTCCATAATGGGAAACCACGTCTGTATCCTCCTCATGAAGAGGAGGCCAAGAGGGACCACAGAGTGAGCAGATGCCATCATACCGAGCCGGCGCATCACAGACAGCGCCGTAACCGTCCTAGGACGGAACTTCCCGAGCGCGCCGAGAACATCCACTCACCGCCGCTCTGAGAGGGATGCCCATATTGACCTTTAAAAATAAACCCAAGTACTCCACCCGTTGACTGGGAAGAGGAGTACTCTACTTCCAGTCTACAGCAAAACCCAGGCTGGTGAGGAATTCCACCACCTGCCTGGTATGAGACCTGGCGATCTTCTCTGACCGGCCGAGGACCAGAACGTTGTCCAGGGTAGAATAAAATTCGTATACCCCTGACGACGCAGAGGCCCCAGCGCGGTCTCCACGCACTTGGTGACGATGCGAGGAGCCAGAGAGTAGCCGAACGGCAGCCTCTGATACTCTTACGCTAAGCCCTGAAAAGGAAGTGTAGGTATGTCCTAGGAGGGAAGATCGGGATGCGAATATGCATCCTTTAGGTCTATGGAGGTGAACCAGTCCCCCACCCGACAGCGCTTAACAGGTGGGTGATGGTCAACATTCTGAACCTTCCATGGGACAGGTCCAGTATGGGTCTGACACCCCCCCCCCCCCCCCCCCCCCCGATTTCTCGGGCACCAGAAAATATCGGGAGGAAACGCCGCTCATTGCGTCCTACCATGGGACCACGACGACGGCCTGCTTCGCCGCCAGAGAACGAATCTCCTCGGCCAGGGCTGTCACTGCCGCGGACTCTGACAATAGAGTCTGTACCATACCCAAAAAACTGAGGGCGGGGGTGTGTAAAATGTAACACAAGCGCTGCCCTCAGCGTTCTCTCCATCCACACCGACATATAACTACTACTGCAGCCATACGTGGTAACAATTCCAAAGCGCCCCCGCCGCCAACTGCCGCTGGTCCGCTAGGAATCGTAGATAGGTGGCCCGGTCCCTCCCGCTGTGCGTCGTCAACCCTGGTCTCGCCAACCACGCAAGCAGGGTGCCGGGATATTGCACCCTGACTCTACCAACGAGGCAATCGCACCCAAGGGGGGGACTCCGACAGAAGGGGCGGTCTGATACAGGGGGAGCGGCCATCACCCCTGGTGACATAGGCTTCCCCGCTGAGCATCTTCCCGGCTTAGCTTGCTGAGGAGAGCCTGCTCTGCATCTGGACATGCATGGTGTGTGGTCCCACACTGCCCGATAGGGTGGGTCTCTACACACCGTAGCCCTGTAGTCATATTACTACCACCCAAATTACGTGTGCCTAACTGACCACCGCGGGATCGGAAGTCCAGACGGGGGAGGCACTAATGTAATACCCGGCCTGGCGAGGGTGGGGCTGGGGGGAACCCACGCTGCAACCTCCTGGGCCTAGAGTTCCCCCTCTGACAAAACATTTTAGATACAGGGAACCCTGCTCCGTCGACAGATACAACACCAGGCTCACCAAACACAGACGCAGGACGTGTGGTGTGGGAGCCGCTTGACAGCACAGCATTCTCATAGACAGACCCAGGACTGGGTGTCAGCCCCTGTCTCCATGAGAAGCGAAATGTGGGGCCGCTTGCGCTTCACTGGAAGAACGCGGCCCGCAGCCAAAGGGGACAAATCAGAGCCCTGAGTCCCGTAGTGTAGCGGGGGGGAGTAACCGGAGAGCGTGCTAGACACAGCTAGATGGCAAAGTTTTTTTAGGGCTAATTTAGGGCTAATATATCTAATATAGCCGATCCCTCGGGCCGCCGAGGCTGTCGGCCTTATGATCACCTGTTTCCTTTGTGTCCAGGGTATCTCAGGCGGGGGAAACATGGCCGCTGGCCGGGGGCCTCGCCGCAGCCGCTGGCGAGGCCGTGCTCTCACCTCTGGCTGCACGGTGTGGGGCGGCGTGCAGCCCAGGTCAAATACCGCCCGCGCCTCCGTGGACAGACCAAGGTCCACCCGTGGAGAGGGGAGCCCTGAGGAGGAGACCCCTCCCCTCCTCAAGGGGAGATTGCTCCAACCAAGATGCCTGTGAACAACCGTTGACAGCATCCTAGCCCTCCCTGCGGTTATAGCTTGCGGCTGGGTCAAAAACTGAATAACCTCAAAACCTCGCGCGATGGTTTTGACGTCGGCTAGCCCTAAGGCCCCACCACCCGACACCCTTTTTGACAGAAAATCAGCCAATTGAGCAATGTTGTTAGTTGCTGCTAAATTCTGTACCGCGGCGGTATAAGCTTCAACAGCCCACCAGCCACCTGCCGGGCCGACTCGCCTCTTGGCGTCGGCCGGGCGGGATACCGTTCCACCATGTCAGGGCAAAGGACCGATGCCACCTGCACCACTAAGCATGGAACACCAGTGGCGGCTGCTGACCAAAGTCTATTACTAGTGAAGCACTGCTCCACTAGTAGGCATGCAACAACTTCCCCTGCAGTGTGCACCCGTGACGGGATAAATTAATGAACGAAAACTCTATTAACATATTGCAGAATGGGCTAGCCCAATACACACAATTGTTAAGGAGATGCAGACCAGAGAAAACGTTAGTCCTGTTGACTCTACATCAGGGTCCCCCATTTTCAATTCATAGATTCACAAAATGCACACCTGCCCTGAGCCCTGTCGTCAGCCCATCCACCCATGTAAAGGGTAAATAAGCCTCCACTAAACCCCCAACATTAGACACCGATTGACCGTCAGCATGAATGGTTAAGAGGAGGGAAGAGTAAAGACAGCCCCGGCGGGGTACATGGGAACGGCGCCCCAACATTGTAGCATTAGCATTAGCTGCGCGCTAGGATACTTGGAAAGACATCTCAAAAGTGAGTCATGATGACCACCTTTATCCAAATATCCCACCCCCTGCGCCAATACATCACTCGGTCGTCTCACGAGACAACGAGCAGTATTACCCATGCCAGTACCAATGCCTGCTAGCACAGGTCCTACCTGGGCGCGACGTAGCTCGACTGCTAAACGTCGCCCGATGTCCATCGGTCCGCTGTCAAGCGACGAGGAAAAAACACAGGACAGGACCGCAGTGCTGTGGACGTGCCGAGAAGGATCCGGGGGCCGGCGTACTTCTGGCGAAGCCCAACATTGCGTAATTTTCCCCTACATACTCTGTCGTATCCCCTGATACAAAGTTGTTGCAGTTCAAAAGTGCATCTGAGCTGCTTCCACGTTGGAAACGAATGAGGAAGGGTGAGGCGTGACCACTTCCCGCGTAATATAGGGGACGCATGGGAGTGGCGTGGTCACGTGCAAGTGGGTACATTTGTTTTGTTTTCCCAGAGCACACTAGGTGCTGGAGATAGTGTTGTATCTCAGAAGGCAGAGCGAGACGCGAAGCCAGATGACATATTATCCTAGAATCATGAGCTTGGAACACTCCTCTACTATTGAGGGAAAACATGAAATGGACAAGCATCCGAACACAGTAAACCACGTGTACTTAAAGGCACTGGACACCTGACACCAATCAGGTGGCAATCAAGCCCACACACCTGCCATGCCCCATGTAAATGAACTGCTGTCTGGTGATTGACAGCTCACAAGAGAAAACCAAAAATAACTGGTGTCTCGTGATTGACAGCTCACCAGAGAAAACCCAAAATACATCCAAAGCACCCAAGAATAAACTAAAATCAAACCCACATAAACCGTGATCCATCACTCACAGAGTGGGTGTGTGGGGGCTGAAATTCTAATAGCACTTTTCTTGTACTACTCAGAGCGCTTCATGATGGAGTGACTGCATTACTTCAGTGTTGGCATGGCCCCAGTGGGAATCGAACCCCCCCCCAACCCTGGCAGTGTTGGTGCCATGTGCTCAAGGCACCAAGCCCTCATACCCATTGAGCTACACAGGGCCACACAGACTGATAGACGTCTCTCTAGTTCCAGGGACAGATCTGTTATAGCACGCACACACACACACACACACACATGCACACACACACACACACACACACACACACACACACACACACACACACACACACACACACACACACACACACACTTAGTCAAAAAGTTATTTAGTATTGGTATCAGAATATGATTAATTAAGTTATGTGTGAACTCAACAGCATGTTTAACCTGACGTACCAGATGGTTTGTTACACAGAACCATCTGAGAAGTCGTCCTTGGAAGCTATTTGGAAAAGGATGGGTGCTTTAAAAAAATAAAAAAAATACAGGTTGGATGAACCATCTGTCTATCCTGGCCGCGTGTAGTCTTTTACCAACACACTTGCAGTTCCGTGTTCGGGTTCCGCGACCTGATTGGCCAGTGACGTTTCTCTCAGAGCCAATCGCGTTACGCCTATTTCTGCCTCTAACAGCCTGCTAGCTAGCTAACGCCTAGTTATATCACTGGTTAAGCTTAGGCGACTCTTTCGAAATTGGTTAAGGTTAGAGTTTGGAATCAGGGCTGGGGGTCTATCGCCATGCTCTAAGACAAACTCTAACCTTAACCAACTTCGAAAGAGTCGCCAAGCTTAACCAGTGATAGAACTAGGCGTCACGCGATTGGCTCTGAGAGAAACGTCACTGGCCAATCAGATCGTGGAAAACTGCAAGTGCGTTGGTAAAAGACTACACGCATCCTGGCCAAATTCCCAATCAGGTCTCTGACATCAAGGCCACGGGTCATCCCGTCCCACTTAATTGACTAATATCAATCCCCGTCTCCTGAGCCGTTCAGCCATTATTTAGTGTGATGTGTGCCAGGTGCCATTGTATGGCAGCCATTGAGCCTGTGTATCCCAAGGTTGGATGCTACCAGTGGTGGTGAAGGAGGCAATTTCCAACCTACATTGTAAAGCACTTTGAGTGTCTAGAAAAGCGCTATATAAATACAAGTAATTATTATTATTATTACTAGTATCGTCAACTTCAACCAATCAGATAAACAAACCATAATGACACAATAGGAGAGTGCTGAAGAGAAGGCTAGCTATGTAGCTAGCTATGTAGTTAGCATGTCAGTAGACGATTCCTGCCATCTTTGTAAGGAATACGAATAGCAACAACGTCACACCTGAACCACATTGTATAGCTGCCAGTAGTTCCTCGTAGGACGCTGATTAGTCCAGATCCACTGTAGTGGGGCGACAGTGGCTCAGGAGGTCATCTGGTAATCGGTGGCCTGGTAATCAGAAGGTTCCTGGTTTGATTCCGGCTCCTCTTGGTCCCGATGCATGGTCGCCTCCACCTCCAGTGTGTGAATGTGTGAGTGAATGGGTGGATGTGAGGCATTGTAAAGTGCTGTATACATGCGGTCCATTTACCATTTTGTAGTTCAGCCACAAGTGCATAACTTGAAGCCTGACTACTAGATGGATCATCTCGTGAATCCATCTGCCTCGCAAGGTAACGGCATATTGTGTTTAAACTTGAAATAACGGCCCCAGAAGTGTCTGTTGTGTTCGCTGGGGTGTGAAACAGTAAAGAGAAGAAACATCTGTAGAACAGACGAGCAACTTGTAGGCGTCATGGTCTTGTTGCCGGCAGGTCTACATGCCTTGTACACGTGCCTCCATCATCCGCTACTAGGCCATTATCTGTGGCAGACCTGCAGCCCTCTGATACGTCGATCGTAACCTCCCTTCTCTCTCTCTCTCTCTCTCTCTCTCTCTCTCTCTCTCTCTCTCTCTCTCTCTCTCTCTCTCTCCCTTACTCTCCTTTGCGACTTGTCTTGCAGAATTGAGCCCTTAACGTCGAGCAGTAGAGAAGTCACCACCCCTGGTGCACTTAGAGGGTTTCATTAAAGAATGTCATCAATAAAGTCGACACTCCAACAAAAAGTGCACTTACACATCGTTCATGTATCAAGATGAATAGGTCCCCGTCCCCCCCACAGCAGGCACACTTACAAGCCTGAACACCAACACTTGCACTGGTCTTATCGTGTATCACGGTGGATGCAGGCTGCTGCCAAACACTTTGGGCTAGATCCACAAAGAATGGATTGCACGGTGCTGCCACCCTCCCTGCCACCCTGCCTGCCACCCTGCCTGCCACCCAGCCTGCCACCCAGCCTGCCACCCTGCCTGCCACCCTGCCTGCCACCCAGCCTGCCACCCAGCCTGCCACCCAGCCTGCCACCCTGCCTGCCACCCTGCCTGCCACCCAGCCTGCCACCCAGCCTGCCACCCTGCCTGCCACCCAGCCACCCAGCCTGCCACCCACCCACCCAGCCTGCCACCCTGCCTGCCACCCTGCCTGCCACCCAGCCTGCCACTTGTTTCATCTTTCAAGAAACCCAAGAACACTATTTTCTTTACATACACAATGGGCTAAATCCACAAAGAATGGATTGCACGGAGCAAGTTGCACCCTTACTTACAATTCCTTATGAATTGAAGATGGGGGACCCTGATGTAAACAAGGCTAAAGTCTTTCTCTGGTCTGCATCCGCTTAACAATTGTGTGTATTGAGCCGTACTGTATTGTACCCATTCTGCAATCTGTTAATACAATTTTCATTCAATCAATCACCGCACAGGAGATTGATTGAATGAAAATGTTATTAACAGATTGCACACTGTATCATCACTGCTTGATTTCAGACACACACACAGGTACGCACGCTTGTGCACACACACGATGCACACAGACACACATACACACACAATAACACACATGCACTATATGCCTTCCTGTCAGCTGTCCCAGGTCTGTAGACTGTCATCGATTAATATCTATGAGCAGACCCTACAACAAGAAAGTAGAATTGATTGATTGATTGAAAATTGCATTAACAGATTGCAGAATGGGTACAATACAGTACAGCTCAGTACACAATGTTTAAGGGGATGCAGACCAGAGAAATACTTTCGTCTTGTTTACATCAGGGTCCCCCATTTTCAATTCATCATAACATATATGACATACATGACATACAGATAGACAGTACTGCTACATCTAGACATTTATGACATACCATCTACAAATATACAGTACTGTTTATGAGTACAAAAATAGTCTAAAAAGAGAGTAT
This sequence comes from Notolepis coatsorum, assembly GCF_963971535.1. NCBI lineage: Eukaryota > Metazoa > Chordata > Actinopteri > Aulopiformes > Paralepididae > Notolepis > Notolepis coatsorum. Next base: position 141,630,072 of record NC_140173.1, read on the forward strand.
ATAGATTTGAGGGGGAGGAAACTGTACATTGGAGTAGGTGGGGTGGGGGGGGTTGGGTAAGTTGGGGGGGCGGGGGAAACTGTACATTAGAGGTGGTTGGGTGGGTGGGGAGGGGGGGGGGAACTGTACATTGGAGGGGGTTGGGTTTGGACATTTACAGGGGCCAGTTTCGATTTTGCAGTCGCCCGTAGGTGAGAGTGGTTTTGAAAGTGGGTAGTGATTCGCATTCCTTTACAGCTGTGGGTAGGGCGTTCCACATTGACGTGGCATAATTGCGAAACGTGTTTAGTCCCTTGTTTGAGCCGAATCTGGGTTTAACATGATTTGTGGAGCTCCCTCTGGTGTTGTGGTCGTGGTATTCACTGACCTTTGGGAAGTATTTTGACATGTACATGAGAATGAATGGTTATTAAGTTAGAAGTCTACAATGTGAGTCTACAATGTGACAAAATGATGTGCTTTACTGTTTAAGTCAATTAGCCTGTATGCCCACCAGAAAATCCCAGTCAACATGTCTCATCTTAATGACCAATTGTGATATTAGTGAACATGTATTGACTTTAATAGGACTGAGAGAGAGAGAGAGAGAGAGAGAGAGAGAGAGAGAGAGAGAGAGAGAGAGAGAGAGAGAGAGAGAGAGAGAGAGAGAGAGAGAGAGAGAGAGAGAGAGAGGAGAGAGAGAGAGAGAGGAGAGAGAGAGAGAGAGAGAGAGAGAAGCATGCTAAGTCCAGTGGATGGGACACACAAACAAGAACACAAGAATATTCCACTGATTTCCCTGATTAATAATACAAAGAAGGTACCGACGCTAAAGATAGCTAGTTGGCCCATCTTGAGCTGCTAAATAGTTCAAGCATAGAAAGATCCTACAGTACTTGCAAATAGTGTCAATCAATTCCTAAAGCGCTTCAAAACCAATTGGCCACGTACCTGATGTCTGCCTCAAAGTAACTCCTCACACTGACTGTCGAGTGCCTATGATGCTACATACTGTATGAGCGTAGAGGGCATCACCCTGGACTCACAATACCAATATCCTGATATTTTGATTCAATCAATAGAATCAAGAATCAAGAGGTTTATTTGTCACATACATACCAGGGCATACAGTGAAATGCGGGTGGTCATGCATTGATTGTGCAAAATACAATAATAAAATAGGCATAGAAAAAAATAAACATAGACAAAATAAAATAGGTAAGACACAAGATATGTATGGTAAAAAAAAAGTTCCTGAGAAACTGGTTCCTATATACACTACTATACTATATACAATTTACAATTTTAACTCTGTATCTAAACGATACTATTAGTACCTCCTTCCTTTAAAGTTACTTTCTATTTTCTTTTTTAAAGTGACATTTTGTTTAAGTGATCGTTTTAGCGGTTGCCGCATGAGTGTGTGTGTGTGTGTGTGTGTGTGTGTGTGTGTGTGTGTGTGTGTGTGTGTGTGTGTGTGTGTGTGTGTGTGTGTGTGTGTGTGTGTGTGTGTGTGTGTGTGTGTGTGTGTGTGTGTGTGTGTGTGTGTGTGTGTGTGCTCATGTGTACTTGTGAGTGGAGAGTTCAATGTTCAGTGTTCTGATGGCCTGGGGGAAGAAGCTGGAATATCTGTTCGGCAGAGCAGACTGTGCGCAAACAGCAATACATTCATTCATCTTTAAAAAATAAAGAGAGAGAGAAAAAGGTCTCTAGTAGTAGTAGTAGTAGTAGTAGTAGTAGTAGTAGTAGTAGTAGTAGTAGTAGTAGCAGTAGCAGTAGCAGTAGCAGTAGTAGTAGTAGTAGTAGTAGTAGTAGTAGTAGTAGTAGTAGTAGTAGTAGTAGTAGTAGTAGTAGTAGTAGTTTATTGTCACAAATAAAGTACAGGTACATTACAGTGAGATGCTTGGTTCATACACATACAGTACAGCTCATTATAGTAATATTCCACAATTATTACAGTTGATAGTAATAATGGCACACATACATTTCACACCGACATGCGCATCTGATGATACATGCAGGACTAAGTCTTGAGACAACGTATGTTTATCACCGCTGCCATTTCCACGGCGCGGAACACCCCCATACTGTGCAACAATACTGTACATAGACCTCACATGCTGATGAGCCCCTGCCACCCCTGCCACCCCCCGGGCTCAGGGGTGGCAGGGGCTCATCAGCATCATGTGAGGTCTATGTACAGTATTGTTGCACTCACAGTATGCATGTTGGACATGCCTGTAGCCAATGAGAGACCATCCTTACTAGTCACGTGTCTCTTGACTTCTCAGCCCAGGAGCAGAACTTTGGCGACCGGTTCCTTCACGTGTTCCTTCAAGACGGCCGCCCCGTGGCTGAGCTCGGATGCGGCGGCGTGCGTGTTCTGAACACGGCCTGGAGCCAGATCGTCAGCAGCGACAGATGGATCTCAATCAACGTCCGGTAGGGGAACCGGATGTATTCCTTCTCCCCTTTTGCCCTTCCAAGCGTTTTTATACCCATGGTTCTCCAAGACCTCATACACACACACACACACACACACACACACACACACACACACACACACACACACACACACACACACATTGAGAAAATGTTTAGATTAGATTCAAATCTATTATCATTATACAGCACAAGTACAGTACAACGAAAGGAAGTTTAATTGGCATCTAACCAGCAATAGTAACATACAATAATATATATATATAATGTACAACTGGTACAAAATATACAAACTCGTACTACTGGGTGTAGTGCTAATCGGATGTATATGTGCAGAGTTGTAGTATAATATGTACAGTGATACAGGCTGCATATACGGCTTCATACTGCATACTTCATCGTGCATACACATACTTTATACTGTATACTGCATACTGCATACTGCATACTGTATACTGTATACTGCATACTGTATACTGCATACTGAATACCGAATACTGCATACTGTAAACTGCATAATGTATCCTGTATACTGCATACCGTATACTTCATACTCCATACTGCATGACCCATGAGATAATTAACTTACTTTTTGGCTTTAATTTCATGCACGCTCATCTCAAATCACTCCGCTGCATTTCACCAAACGTGCCTGAGGTTCTGAACTTGCTAAGCAGCAACTGCTTTCTTGACAGGTTGCTATCGTTGCATTGTCAGTGGCGACGATGTGAGCCTTCCACCAATCTGTGTTCTATGGTTTCTACGCTCGGTGACAGTGTACACAGTCACTCAGAATAAATGAAGACATAAAAAAAATATATATATAATAGGTTAATAATAATACAATTTCCAACATCGGAATCATTAGAAATCGGCAGGTGTGAATGAGGCCCATTGAAATATCCAGACATGTTTTGTTTTGTCCGTCACAAACTGGCCCTTGACCGTGAATGAATGCAATCTACCCCACCTACATAAAACTGCACACCAACATTATGGGAAACGTGCTTACTGTCTTCTCCAGAGTCAAACAAAAAGATACACACACATTTCCCCTCTTAGCCCTTTCACACCGGCAGGGCTCCGTGCCAGTGCCGGTTCCCGAACCTAATCTTGAACCGGCCGGCGCGTTCAGACCGAAAATAATTGGTTCGGAGCGTGAAAAGTCGGTGCTCAGCTGGAACCGAAGAAATTGTGGGTTTTTTAACTGCGAACCATGACATCATCAGTGGGCGTGTCATATTCTAGGCTGTCAAGACAAGTGAAAACGGCGAACAGCAGAGGTTCGGCATTGCACTCAATCGATCCATTCAACAGGAAGCGATTTGCAACTGATCTCAAAATGATGCGTATCCGCTGATTCGTATCCGCTTCCATTAATTTGTGCTGAGCTAGGCTAGCTTACAGCCAGATAGCTTTCTACTGAACGCACAGAGGGGAAATTCGTAGCGCAGTTTCCATAATGTTGGTGCGTTCCTTTAAATCCTTAATCCAATGAATACAGCATTTTATTATGTTAATTATAACAAGCTATTTAATCTTTTATATGTGTTGCTATTGAATTAATATATGTGGATCAGAATTAGTTGATGCTCATCATTACGCACATGAAATATAATAATAATAATAATAATAATAATAATAATAATAATAATAATAATAATAATAATAATAATAATAATAATAATAATAATAATAATAATAATAATAATAATAATAATAATAATAATAATAATAATAATAATAATAATAATAATAATAATAATAATAATAATAATAATAATACATTCTATTTGTATAGTTCTTTTCAAGGTACTCAAAGACACTTGCGAATGAAATTAGAAAGAGGTCATTATGAAATCATCATTCGTGTTATCAAAGCACTAATGCTATTTGACATAAAGACACGGAAAGATACATTAATAATAATAACTTTGTTATTTTTGTATAGCACTTTTCATACATAATTTAAGAAGATAAAATAAGAAGAGACGTGACAGAACAGTGTAACAAGGAAGAAGACGCTCAGAGGTTAAAGACGGTCTTGAACAGATGGGTTTTGATCATGGTGACGAGAATCCCATGAGTTATTCAACCCTATACTTACTGAATACAAAGGAACCAAAGAACAAAGAAAAACATGAGAAATAACAGAAGGCTAAATAGGATATACATCTAATCTAATAATAACAAGGGAAGGTTGGCAGTGTTTTCTCAGTGTCTATTATAGGGCAGGGTGTTTGCTCATATTCAAAAAGATATTTCCGTGCCAACATCTGCTCCCGAGTCCTCAGGGGTGAAATGGACACGGAGGAAGACTGCCGAGAGGAAACACAGAGTGTGTCTAGACGATCCTCGGTGCTGTGGCTGGAAAATAATGGTATCATAATACTTTTAATTGAATTAAATGTTGCGAGATAGTCCAGCAGCCTATTGAATAACTGTGTGCTGCCTCCGATTGTGTTTGCTTTGCACGTTTTTGTTGGCTCACAATCTATGGAGATCCTAATTAGATTTGATACGGCCAACTTAATGAATGAAAATGATGAATTTCGATGGGTGTATTATATATCACCCCATGTGGATGGAACATATCAAGCGTGTGGCATGACAAGAAAAATAAAACATCTATTCATATTTGGATGATGTGGAGTAGGGCTGACCCCTATTAATCGATTAGTCGACTAATCGGTCGAAAGGAGCCGTAGTCGACTGGCCATCCTCTTAGTCGAATATAATTAAAAAATATATACAAAAATGCTAACGCTAATGGCACGCATACCAGAGGCTAACTGCCTGAAAGAGGATTTCACCCATCTAATGAACACACTAGACTAGACAAATATCAAGATGTATCCATCAGTGGACCAATTGCATGCTTTTGCAGAGGACAAGAAGCCTTCAGTCGACTCCTTCAGACATTAAGCACCCCCCACAGCCTAAATGGAATGATACAAAATTTAAAAAAAATATATATATATAGTTTAAAAATATTATATATATATATTTTTTTTTAAGTCGACCAATAGTCGACTAACGGCAAATTTTGGCCAATCCTAGTCGACCACCCAAATCCTTAGTCGGGGACAGCCCTAATGTGGAGGATATAATTGTCCTATAATGATGGTGATACAGTTTGTCCTTCGTCTCGACAGCTTGTCCCTCATTGAAGTTATTCTGACGTACAGAATTGTCAATAGGCTGTGCCTTGGCACGCGCTGTTCTTAAAGAATCAGACACAAAGAGACACAATCACAACCACGCTAATAATGTATTCCTCCTACTCTCACGCCCGTTTGACAAATGAGCGGTGCGGCACCGTGGATGTGCCTGTGTCTCTGGTCGCCAGATTACCCAAAATAAGTTGGACCTAGATTGCATCAAGATTCATGAAAACAGGGCCCTGTGTGGTTAACAATTAATCATCACTGTTTGATAGTGCAAATAGGAAATTGTGCTTGTTGAGGTTTTAGGATTGTACGGGAGATACAATTTTAAAATCATATTTCAGTGAGAAATCAAGTGATTATGAAGAACAACAACAACAACAACAACAACAAAAATATATATAAAGATACCGTCGTTGTGGTAGTCAAATGATAAAATCGCAAATCCTGGTACTTATCCATAACGCCTGGACGAATGCTTATGCTCAGTCCGTTACGCCTTTTATTAGGTGTCCATGTGATACATAATTTATGACACAGCAATGAAACAGCGTGTCACATGATTGGATGGAAAAAGTCCTCGCAATCGCCATTTTCATCAGGCCTCGGATGTGTCATTAAACCGAATGGACGTGTTGTGTAATTGTTATTCAGTTTGTATGCTTTTTGAACTGTGCTCCACTCCTTTATATTGTAGCCTATTGTTTTTGTCATGTTGAATTTCCATGCTGTATAATTGTATAATGCCTGTGCGCAAGGACAGTTAATCGAGCAGCAGCTAAAACCACTTTTCGGACATCATTTGTAGGTAATTCTCGCTCATTCTGCCCTCTAGCCGGTGTCCATGGCCGCTGTTAGTTCGCTAACATACAAAGGAGGCATCGCTTTTGGTTGCCCCAAACAATAGCTTAACGTAGGGCTGGGCGATAAAACGATAACGATAACTATCGCGATAAATTATTTCCTCGAAATAAACATGAAACGTGGTCGCAAAGTTTCGATATATAGATTTTCCAAGCTTGGATATGAGCACACGCACTAACAACCAATCAGTGAAGGAGATGGCCGACAGCGAAGGAGACCCGCGGTGCACCTCTGGGTAGAGAGGTAGGACTCTAGTAGTAAACAAGGCTGGCTAGGATCATTAGCTTGCACGCCGCTATTTTATAGTTTACGTGCGGAGTGGGTGTGTGGCGTGAATTCTGAGGCCACGGTTAGAGTAGTGTGGGGTATGCGGTGGACATCGTTGCAATATATTGGGGCGGAACGGAGTATTTTAGGGTGATAGTTAGTACATTGTCATGGGATACACCGCTTGCTCTGGCTAACTGTTAGTTCCATTCTTATAAGTGGCGGTAGGTTGCCCCCTGGTGGAATATAATAATCTATGCACTGGTGTGTAGAAGAACGTGCGTGGACTGATGACGAAATCAACTCGAGACATTCGCAGCAGCAAAACAAGTCTATTAATAGCCCGTCCATCGGCGCCGGGCATAAGATGTTAATTAAACTTGACAGAAATTATATTGACGATAATTATCGATATTGAGTTATATGAAAATAATTTTATAATTTTATTGCGATAACGTTTTTGGCCATATCGCCCAGCCCTAGCTTAACGCACACCTAAGTGAGAGGCTAGGCTAGGGCTACACCCCCCACCCCTCTCTACTCTTAACTCAGTGTCTCCTCTTAGCCAAGCTTATTTAACCTACATGTACCTTGTACTGTATATGTGTTTTCACTATTAAACCTATATTGATCATGAAGATCCGTCTACAACATATTTCGGTTCCGCCACACCTACATGTGCGTGCATATGCTACATCATCACTCCAGCATCACTACAGCATCACTACAGCATCACTACAGCATCACTACATCATCACTCCAGCATCACTCCAGCATCACTACAGCATCACTACAGCATCACTACATCATCACTCCAGCATCACTACAGGCATCACTACAGCATCACTACAAGTACATCATCACTACAGCGCCTTGTTTAAAAGTACTATATGAATGCAGTCCATTTAACATTTGCCATGACCCCTGAGGGGCCTTTTCACATCTTAATGACATTTGCGTTTCACACCTTTTTTTATACCTGTTGTTTTCATGCCTCTGATCCCATTGTCGGATGCAAAGCAACCGTTGAAATACATCGAAATAAAAAGCTTTTCCTCTTGACCGATCCTTCCCACTTTCTTTTACACTATATTTTATTGTTAGGTTTCACTTTATACTCTATCCTCCCTCGTAAATAATGAATGCACACACGCTTGTATCTTTGCAGCATTAATCCTAATTAAGCGGTGAGAATGAAAAGACGGTACAATAAGAAAAGACAGGAATGAGCGAGAAATTGGACCGCCACACATTTCTGGACAGTTTATTACTTTGGGATGTCAGAAGACACGGTTACTGTGAGGCATACAAAAATATTGATTAAAGACAATTACAAGAGCTTGTTACTGGTGGGGTGTTACTAGCCAGCCATCAGACTGTTCAACACCATGTGACCCCCATCTCTCTCTCTCTCTCTCTCTCTCTCTCTCTCTCTCTCTCCTCTCTCTCTCCTCTCTCTCTCTCTCTCTCTCTCTCTCTCTCTCTCTCTCTCTCTCCTCCTCTCCTCTCTCTCTCCTCTCTCTCTCTCTCTCTCTCTCTCTCTCGCCCGCCCACCCCCCGATTGGAACAATGTGCAATTCATTTTAAATTCATTTAAAATTTGTATACTGTAATTTTATATAGCAATTTGATTTTATTTGACGTAACAATAGTGCTCACCATTTATTTATTTAATTCATCACAACTTTGTACCTCAGCGCTGACCTTCATTGTTTGTTTGTTGTATTGGTTGTCCTTTTAAAAAAAGATTATTGCTCTATTGTCTGTTAACTGCCTGAGCTGTTACTGGATACCTGAATTTCCCCAAGGGGATTAATAAAGTATCTATCTATCCATCTATCTATCTAGAACCCATGGAGCAGAACACAGGCACAGGCGGATAGAGTGGTTTAGAATGTTTCATTGACTGGGCGGTTAGGTGGCGTAGCGGAGATTGCGTTTGTCACCAACCCCGGAGCTCCGGGGTTGTCACCAGCTTGGCTGGCCGCTCACACTAATACAATTGGCTGTATTAGAGGGTGGGAGAAGCTGGAGGGGTGGGTCCGGGTCGTTGTAAACAGCGACTCCTACAGTTCGGTCGGGGCGCCTGCTAAGCGCGGATAGGACCTGAGTGGGATAGTTTGATCCTTCCACACGCTACGCCCTCTCAGGGAGGATCCGCGCTGCCAGGTGAAAAAGAAGCGGTTAATTGGCTGGACGTGTGTCGGAGGAAGCACGTGATAGCCTCCACTCTCCCAGATGATCTGACTGTGGGGGGTAAGTGCACAGCGACCAGGAAGGGGATTGGGAATTGGCATACGACTAACATTGGGATGGGAGAAAATCGGAGGAAAATGGAGGGAGAAAAAAGATCAAAAAAAAAAATAATAATAATAATGTTTCATTGACAAGGAGTGGAGGAGTGACAGGCCACTGGTGTGAGTAGGTGAAGCCCATGGGGGTGCAGCCTGGTGGGGATCCGTGGTCGAGGTGTAAGCCGGAGGGGTGAGGTCCTGGGCATCGGAGAACAAGGATTCTAGAATACCACGGGAGGCGTAAACGACACTCCGACGAGGAATGGCAGGGGTGCAGGCCTCTTATCCAGGTTCAGTGATTGGGTGATAGCCGGCAGGTGTGTAGTGTGGCGCAGGTGAGTAGGATGACGATGAGACGGGAACAGGAAGGGGACCATGTATGTGTGGAGTTCACAACACGCAGCGCTCAGAGTTCACAACACAGCGCTCAGAGTTCACAACACGCAGCGATCAGAGTTCACAACACGCAGCGCTCAGAGTTCACAACACACAGCGCTCAGAGTTCACAACACACAGCGCTCAGAGTTCACAACACACAACGTTCAGAGTTCACAACACGCAGCGCTCAGAGTTCACAACACACAGCGCTCAGAGTTCACAACACACAACGTTCAGAGTTCACAACACGCAGCGCTCAGAGTTCACAACACACAGCGCTCAGAGTTCACAACACGCAGCGCTCAGAGTTCACAACACGCAGCGCTCAGAGTTCACAACACGCAGCGCTCAGAGTTCACAACACGCAGCGCTCAGAGTTCACAGCACGCAGCGCTCAGAGTTCACAACACGCAGCGCTCAGAGTTCACAGCACGCAGCGCTCAGAGTTCACAACACAGCGCTCAGAGTTCACAACACGCAGCGCTCAGAGTTCACAACACGCAGCGTTCAGAGTTCACAACACGCAGCGCTCAGAGTTCACAACACGCAGCGCTCAGAGTTCACAACACAGCGCTCAGAGTTCACAACACGCAGCGCTCAGAGTTCACAACACAGCGCTCAGAGTTCACAACACGCAGCGCTCAGAGTTCACAACACAGCGCTCAGAGTTCACAACACAGCGCTCAGAGTTCACAACACGCAGCGCTCAGAGTTCACAACACAGCGCTCAGAGTTCACAACACAGCGCTCAGAGTTCACAACACAGCGCTCAGAGTTCACAACACAGCGCTCAGAGTTCACAACACAGCGCTCAGAGTTCACAACACGCATCGCTCAGAGTTCACAACACGCATCGCTCAGAGTTCACAACACGCAGCGCTCAGAGTTCACAACACACAGCGCTCAGAGTTCACAACACAGCGCTCAGAGTTTACAGGATGCTGCACTGCGCTGCACCCGTGCTCTGCTTGGCACAGCGAGAAGCCGGTGTTGCCATGGAAAATAATGGGTTTCAGAGTGCTGCTCCATTACCGCGTTATATTGATCATTACCACATTCTATCTGAAAGGGCCATATTGTGTAGTAACATAGCCTACTTTTCATAAATGGAGTGATAAATGGAAGAGAGTATGGCAAGGAATGATTAATGTAGAGACACACGCCTCCGATGTCGTAAAAACAATAATAATTTATTTAATTGTAATTAAAAAACAGCACCTCTTCTAGGCCTACTATGGAGGACAGATGAGTATGAGAGACTATACCATCATTAATAATCACTTTGATCAAACATAGATTAACAGTTAACCTCTTAAAGGCCTCTACATGCTACAGCAACTTCAAAGCAACTTCAACACAACATCAGCGCGATTTCAACGCGCTTGTTTTAGAGGGTCTTGTAGACTATGTTGCGAGGACGTTGCATACCTTTCACCCAAATCTAATCTAAACAACCGTTGCGTTGATATTGTGTAGCAGTGATTGGTTGGTAGTGAATGGGGGGCGGGGCTGTCATATAATAATATTGGTCCCGCAGCGAGGAATACCATCCTCCATTGTTGTAGCCAGCCAGCTAGCGTTGAACTTGATGCTATTCAATGCTCTATCATACCCAACTAACGTTAATGCCATTCAGAATTTATTAACATAGCTACAACAACACACAGTAACGTTAATATAATTACATGCATCATTGTTTACAATGAACGGACGGTGGGGCAGTTCGAAAGGACTGGACACGGACAAGTTGTTAAACAGCAATCAATTAATTTAATATAACAGGTAGTTCGAGCTGCATTTTCGTGCCTACAACCACAGCCACAGGGATATATCCAGCTTTGACGAGCTCTCTCTCCTCCTGCCGATTAAATTCAGCAGCTCTTCCTCGACCTCGAGTGCCTGTAGCTGCCAGCTAACGTTAAAACTAACCTAAAGTTACACAAGCAGAATACATCACAAATACTTCCGGTCGGGGGATTTCAAAATAAAAGAGCGATGTCTAAAAGCACCGGAAATACGTTTATTTTGTACATTATCTAACGTTAACACGAACCTAAACTAACTTTAGTTAAACTAACTTTGCGCGTCGATGTTGCAGAAGGGACCAGCGGCGTGTTGCACAAAGGCAAGTGTGTTTTAGATGGGTTTTGAAGAGGTTGATGGTGTTCGGAGCCTCGGATGGGAGTTCCACAGCCTGGGGGCAGCTACGGAGAAAGCTCGGTCTCCCAGTGTGAAAGGCCTGGTGCGGGGGATGGTGAGGAGGTCAGAGTTGGAGAAGCATAGGCCTCGTGCTGGAGTGTAGGGGTGGAGTAGGTCGGTCACGTAGGATGGAGCCAACCCGTGCAGGGATTTATAGGTGAGGAGGAGGATCTTGTAGGGGATTCGGTAGTTGATGGGGAGCCAGTGAAGTTTTTGCAGGGTGGGGGGTGATGTGCTGCCAGGGTTTGGTGCACGTGAGGACCCTCACAGCTGAATTTTGGACATACAGTACTGCAAGCGATCCAGAACCTTCTTGGAGGCACCAAGAAGGATTCCGTTGCAATAGTCAAGGCGGGAAGTGACGATGGCATGAATAAGTGTTTCCGCTGAGGTGTCTGAGTGAGGGGCGAAGGCAGGAATACTTCTGAGGTGGAAAATAAATAATTGTGTCGTTTGTCGTAGTGATTGTTCTGTTAGAATAATACACTCAGTAGTTTGTGCCTCACAGGCTACGGTATTTCTATGTTGCAAGGTTAGAGCTAGGAGGCTTTACGAGTCGCTGGTCAGTGTGATGTAAAATAGACATAAGTGAACGCAGCTCCAGACTAAAGATAACATCAGTGTCCTTGTTCTTCAATATAACAATACTATTGATTGATTGAAAACGTTATTAACAGATTGCAGAATGGGTACAATACAGTACGGCTCAATACAAACAACTGTTAACTCATTCCCCGCCAACAACGAGTTTACTCGTTATTTGATCGTTTTTATTTAAAATTGTATCGATATTTGTATTCATTATTCATCCAGGGACCTTGGTGTTACCATAGGGAATGAGTCTGAGATCGCCAAAGTGCAATACCGGCCACATCCAGCTAGATGGCGGTATCGAGCACCCTTTGACCCTTGTATCTTGGCCTGTGCAACGGTCAAATGTCACCGGGCTCACTTTTCTCTGTCGGACCAGTCTAGCGGTTCTCCCGGTTGCATTGAAGCGCGTCAAATATCCCCGATCCATATGTTGTGGTGGGTTATGTCGTGGATCAAATGGACATCGGATGTACCAGATGGCGATCAAACAATTGGAATATAATTTTTTTAATACTCCCGATCACAGTTAAGGACTATCTGAAGTAAATTTTTGCTTGATCGTGCAATGCTTTTATACCGATCGGGCTGATAAGCTTTTTTAGTGTTCAATACGAATGCCGTTACTGCCAATCAAATAATCAGAAACGACCCCCCCCCCCCTTTCATGCATTCATGATGAAACATAATACCTATGACATAGATGTGATTTGGGAATAGTAGCGTATACAGGCAAGAAACGGCAACGTTTATAGTAGAATTTACGTATATATATATTACCCCAGACCACTCTATAACCATACTTACTGTATATTCACCACGGTATAACACGGGAACGTATGGATGAAGAAATTCATTCTTTTTCACATATTGAACGATAGATAGGTGATGTCAAATGGGCCATAGTATTGTATCCATAGCTATAATATAGAATATAGTTAGAGCTCTACAAACAAGGTGACGCACTCCTATCTTTTAAAGCGTGGCAGTGCTAGAACAGGGCCCGACTAATTCCCGGCGGTCAATGAGTTAAGAGGATGCAGACCAGAGAAAGACATTCGTCTTGTTTACATCAGGGTCCCCATTTTCAATTCATCAAGACATTTATGACATACAAGACATACTGTATACAGTACTGTTTAAGAAAAATATATCATAAAAAAATATATATACATTCGAAGGGGAAGAAACTGTACATTGGAGGGTGTTGGGTGGGTGGGTTAGTGGGAGTTTGGACATTTACCGGGGCCAGTTTCTAATTGCAGCCACCCGTAGGTGCTCTTTGAGAGCGGTTTTGAAGGAGGGATTCACATTATTTTACGGCTGTGGGTAGGGCGTTCCACATTGTTGTGGCATAATTGCGAATCGTGTTTAGTCCCTTGTTTGAGCCGAATTTGGGTTGAACATGATTTGTGGAACTCCCTCTGGTGTTGTGGTCGTGGTATTTATTCACTGACCTTTGGGAAGTATTTCGACATTTACATGGGTATCTTAGTGGTGTAGTGTATCTTGTAGACCACGCCCATTGCAAGTTGCTGTACTCTGTTGTCTAAGCCATCCTAGGTTGTCAAAATGGGCAGGGGTGAGGTGGGTTTTAGGATTAAGGTCAAGCAGTAGTCTGACCAGTTGTTTTTGTGATGTTTGTAGTCTTGTTTTTAGGGCCTTTGAGTGCTCCTGTTAGAGTCTTCAAGGCATTCTTGTTTACCAGAGAGGAGATCACATCTGTGTGTGTGTGTGTGTGTGTGTGTGTGTGTGTGTGTGTGTGTGTGTGTGTGTGTGTGTGTGTGTGTGTGCGTGTGTGTGTGTGTGTGTGTGTGTGTGTGTGTGTGTGCGTGTGTGTGTGTGTGTGTGTGTGTGTGTGTGTGTGTGTGTGTGTGTGTGTGTGTGTGTGTGTGTGTGTGTGTGTGTGTGTGTGTGTGTGTGTGTGTGTGTGTGTGTGTGTGTGTGTGTTTACAGCCAAGGACCTGTACTATTGAATATTTCTCTAAGTATTAAAACATTGACAATGTTACTGTAGTTAGGTAAACAGGTGGGGTTTATGTGAGGTCTAGGGTTAGGGTTCTGACTGAGGGATGTTATGTAGTTAGGTAAGTGGGAGAGCTTGATTCAAGGTCTACATGGATTATTAAACCCTATTATGAGTTTGATTGATTGATTGATTGAAAATTGTATTAACAGATTGCAGAATAGGTACAGTACAGTACGGCTCAATACACACAATTGTTAAGGGGATGCAGACCAGAGAAAGACTTGCGTCTTGTTTACATCAGGGTCCCCCATTTTCAATTAATCTTAACATATATGACATACATGACATACAGATAGACAGTACTGCTACATCTAGACATTTTATGACATACCAGATTTACAAATACAGTACTGTTTGTGATACAAAAATAGTCTAAAAAGAGAGTATATACTGTACATTAGATGAAGAAACTGTACATTGGAGGGGGTTGGGTAGGTGGGGGTAGGTTGGGTAGGTGGGGTGGGGGGGGGGGGGGGAACTGTACATTGGAGGTGGGGTGTTTGGTAGGCGGGGTGGGGGGGGGGGTTGGAGGGGGTTGGGTTAGGACATTTACTGTACATTGGAGGGGGTTGGGTTAGGACATTTACAGGGGCCAGTTTCGAATTGCAGTCTCCCGTAGGTGCTCTTTGAGAGTGGTTTTGAAAGTGGGTAGTGATTCACATTCCTTTACAGCTGTGGGTAGGGCGTTCCACATTGATGTGGCATAATTGCGAAACGTGTTTAGTCCCTTGTTTGAGCCGGATCTGGGTTTAACATGATTTGTGGAGCTCCCTCTGGTGTTGTGGTCGTGGTATTCACTGACCTTTGGTCAGTGATGCGTTGCTTATTTCAACACTGGTTGCACTCGCTTTATTGACGTCACATGCATAAATGTTCCCTCTCGTGCGCACAGGATGTAATAATAAACTTTATTTGTATAGCCCCTTTCATACAGAAACTGCAGCTCAAAGTGCTTCACAACAGAAAAAAGACAGGCATAAAATTAGCACATAACCCTAACCACACCAAGTTCTAACTCACATGAAGCATTAAAGATGAGTTTCTTTCATAATCATCCGTTTCTGAATTATTCACAGATCGATTCAATGGTCAGAACTAGTCTATTTGCCCCCAATTAGTCAAGCAATTGTAGAAAGAAAGCGGGTTGTACCTAACTGGTAATAGAATAGTTACACTCTGGTCCTAACAGGGACATGAAAGTCTTAAAATAGGGGAAATACAGCCGATATCAAACCCAACTTGGTGGCCACCTCCTCTAATGTTGATTTGACAGGGCTGATGATCAAAACTATCTCCTGTTTTACATACAACTTCTCAGAATAGCTGCCGGTCAGGGAGAGCACCCCCCACACGAATGACAAAAGCATTCCTCTGATAAACTGACTGAGGAAGCAATGCATGGTAATGAGGTCGGAGAACCTGAAAAGCGTGTGATTTTAAGCCATTGTTTCTGTCCTTAGCAGATAGGTGTAGGCTGGGGGGGGGGGGGGGGGTCGAGTGCAGCGAGTCGAGTGCAGCGCGTTCTTGAGTGCATGCGCGCGCACATCCGTGCATGTGTGTGCACGCGCTTCTGCTCACAAAAGCTTGGTTGCACGTCGTGCAACCCCGGCCCATGAGCAATGCATCTCTGCCTTTGGGAAGTATTTTGAC